>NW_028159767.1:0-136939 GCF_964263955.1 Coregonus lavaretus | reverse complement strand
GTCTCTGGCAGCGGACGGACCACAACACAGGCTAGCTGTGCCTCTCTGACAGCGGACGGACCACAACACAGGCTAGCTGTGTCTCTCTGACAGCGGACCACAACACAGGCTAGCTGTGCCTCTCTGACAGCGGACGGACCACAACACAGGCTAGCTGTGTCTCTCTGACAGCAGACGGACCACAACACAGGCTAGCTGTGCCTCTCTGACAGCAGACGGACCACAACACAGGCTAGCTGTGCCTCTCTGACAGCGGACGGACCACAACACAGGCTAGCTGTGTCTCTCTGACAGCAGACGGACCACAACACAGGCTAGCTGTGTCTCTCTGACAGCGGACGGACCACAACACAGGCTAGCTGTGCCTCTCTGACAGCGGACCACAACACAGGCTAGCTGTGCCTCTCTGACAGTGGACGGACCATAACACAGGCTAGCTGTGCCTCTCTGACAGCGGACGGACCACAACACAGGCTAGCTGTGCCTCTCTGACAGCAGACGGACCACAACACAGGCTAGCTGTGTCTCTCTGACAGCAGACGGACCATAACACAGGCTAGCTGTGTCTCTCTGACAGCAGACGGACCACAACACAGGCTAGCTGTGTCTCTCTGACAGCAGACGGACCACAACACAGGCTAGCTGTGTCTCTCTGACAGCGGACGGACCACAACACAGGCTAGCTGTGTCTCTCTGACAGCAGACGGACCACAACACAGGCTAGCTGTGTCTCTCTGACAGCAGACGGACCACAACACAGGCTAGCTGTGCCTCTCTGACAGCGGACCACAACACAGGCTAGCTGTGTCTCTCTGACAGCGGACGGACCACAACACAGGCTAGCTGTGCCTCTCTGACAGCGGACGGACCATAACACAGGCTAGCTGTGCCTCTCTGACAGCGGACGGACCACAACACAGGCTAGCTGTGCCTCTCTGACAGCAGACGGACCACAACACAGGCTAGCTGTGCCTCTCTGACAGCAGACGGACCACAACACAGGCTAGCTGTGCCTCTCTGACAGCAGACGGACCACAACACAGGCTAGCTGTGCCTCTCTGACAGCGGACGGACCACAACACAGGCTAGCTGTGTCTCTCTGACAGCGGACCACAACACAGGCTAGCTGTGCCTCTCTGACAGCGGACCACAACACAGGCTAGCTGTGCCTCTCTGACAGCGGACCACAACACAGGCTAGCTGTGTCTCTCTCTGACAGCGGGAAGGTTTCATTTTCTCTTGTGTTTCACTCTGACTTCCCATTGAATCACAGCAACGTCCGTAACCATGTGGGGCAAATCCAATCGGTTTCATCCTCCATCCTCCTACTATATCCAGCCAGGATGCATCCCAAATGGCACCCTGTTCCCTACATAGTGCACTACCTTTGACCAAGGCCCGGCCCATAGGTCCCATAGGGCTCTGGTCAACAGTAGGGAATAGGGTGCCATTTGGGACGTATCACCAGTATGTTCCAATCCATTTCGACCTGGCAGGACGAACTACACAGATTCCAATACAGATTGACTACTGTGTCTCCGCATTCCCACTTGTTCAATACAAATCTGGAGGAGCTTCAGAAGTTTTCGGGAAAATCACATTTAACTCAAACATATAAATGTGCTTTATTTAAACTAAGTCGGCAGACAACGTTCTTACCAAAGCATTATTGAACTGTTAATAGTTCTATAAGGGTTTTCACACGATCTGGCAAAAACAACACACTAAACACTTACGAGGCAGCTTTAACGGAGGGGCTAGATGGGGTTTAGGAGTCTGTGTGTGAATGGTGTGTGTGTATGTGCGTGTGTGAATGGTGTGTGTGTATGTGCGTGCATGTGGAAGTTTAGGGCAGGGGCGTTTCTAGGATGAGAGGACATTGGGGACTTGGCCCAAAGCCAGAGGGAACCCTCCCCCGTAAGAAGAAAAATTGAATTTGGTGCACTTTGTAATTAACTTTGAGAAATTAGATCTACTAAGAATTTTGTGAAAAAAAGAAAAAAAACATGTTTTATTCATATGGTTGAACTATCAATTTCAATTAAAATCTAAAAGGTGTTTGAGGTTGACTAGTTTCAGAGTCATCTTATAATACATAGGCAAGATGTTTTGCGTTTATGAGATATTGAGAGTCCCCTCACCATCTCTACCTACAAGCCTCTTGTCATTTATGTTCAGACAAGTCGGCATATTCAAATAGGGGGGCAGGTAGTTTAGTGGTTAAGAGCGTTGTGCCAGTAAATGAAAGGTAGTAACCGAAAGGTCGCTGGTTCTATTCCCCGAGCCGGCTAGGTGAAAAATCTGTCGATGTGCCCTTGAGCAAGGCACTTAACCCTAATTGCTCCTGTAAGTCGCTCTGGATAAGAGCGTCTGCTAAATGACTAAAAATACAAAAAGAAAAGAAACAAGTAGTTACACCAACAACAATGCGAAGAAAAATGATCCTATAATATGACAGCCTCATAAGGAATTGTTGACTTACATTAGCTAATGTGAAAGAAAGAAATTAAACAGAACATCTCCTGAAGACAACATCTAACCAGGACTACACCCTAATGCCTAGATCTCCCCAGGACTACACCCTAATGCCTAGATCTACCCAGGACTACACCCTAATGCCTAGATCTCCCCAGGACTACACCCTAATGCCTAGATCTACCCAGGACTACACCCTAATGCCTAGATCTACCCAGGACTACACCCTAATGCCTAGATCTCCCCAGGACTACACCCTAATGCCTAGATCTACCCAGGACTACACCCTAATGCCTAGATCTACCCAGGACTACACCCTAATGCCTAGATCTCCCCAGGACTACACCCTAATGCCTAGATCTACCCAGGACTACACCCTAATGCCTAGATCTCCCCAGGACTACACCCTAATGCCTAGATCTACCCAGGACTACACCCTAATGCCCAGATCTACCCAGGACTACACCCTAATGCCTAGATCTACCCAGGACTACACCATAATGCCTAGATCTCCCCAGGACTACACCCTAATGCCTAGATCTACCCAGGACTACACCCTAATGCCTAGATCTACCCAGGACTACACCCTAATGCCCAGATCTACCCAGGACTACACCCTAATGCCTAGATCTACCCAGGACTACACCCTAATGCCTAGATCTACCCAGGACTACACCCTAATGCCTAGATCTAACCAGGACTACACCCTAATGCCTAGATCTACCCAGGACTACACCCTAATGCCTAGATCTACCCAGGACTACACCCTAATGCCTAGATCTACCCAGGACTACACCCTAATGCCTAGATCTCCCCAGGACTACACCCTAATGCCCAGATCTACCCAGGACTACACCCTAATGCCTAGATCTACCCAGGACTACACCCTAATGCCCAGATCTACCCAGGACTACACCCTAATGCCTAGATCTCCCCAGGACTACACCCTAATGCCTAGATCTACCCAGGACTACACCCTAATGCCTAGATCTCCCCAGGACTACACCCTAATGCCCAGATCTACCCAGGACTACACCCTAATGCCTAGATCTACCCAGGACTACACCCTAATGCCTAGATCTACCCAGGACTACACCCTAATGCCTAGATCTACCCAGGACTACACCCTAATGCCTAGATCTCCCCAGGACTACACCCTAATGCCTAGATCTACCCAGGACTACACCCTAATGCCTAGATCTACCCAGGACTACACCCTAATGCCCAGATCTACCCAGGACTACACCCTAATGCCTAGATCTACCCAGGACTACACCCTAATGCCTAGATCTACCCAGGACTACACCCTAATGCCTAGATCTACCCAGGACTACACCCTAATGCCTAGATCTCCCCAGGACTACACCCTAATGCCTAGATCTACCCAGGACTACACCCTAATGCCTAGATCTTCCCAGGACTACACCCTAATGCCTAGATCTACCCAGGACTACACCCTAATGCCTAGATCTACCCAGGACTACACCCTAATGCCCAGATCTACCCAGGACTACACCCTAATGCCTAGATCTACCCAGGACTACACCCTAATGCCTAGATCTCCCCAGGACTACACCCTAATGCCTAGATCTACCCAGGACTACACCCTAATGCCTAGATCTACCCAGGACTACACCCTAATGCCTAGATCTACCCAGGACTACACCCTAATGCCTAGATCTACCCAGGACTACACCCTAATGCCTAGATCTACCCAGGACTACACCCTAATGCCTAGATCTCCCCAGGACTACACCCTAATGCCCAGATCTCCCCAGGACTACACCCTAATGCCCAGATCTACCCAGGACTACACCCTAATGCCTAGATCTACCCAGGACTACACCCTAATGCCTAGATCTCCCCAGGACTACACCCTACCCAATACATGTTTTCCCACTAGGATACAACGGATACTTTTGAGTTCACTATCCCTTTCTCCATGTGCCATTTTAAACCAACATTTTTTTGCCTATCCAGTTGCCAGGTTGTTAGCTAATAAGGTAACATGACTGAACAAGCGTGTTTGTTTTTGAACAAATAAGCGAATGGTTTATTTATCAAATGGGCTAGAGACACACAGGTTTAGCATGTAAGTGAAGTGCCGTTATAGAAACTCATATTAGACAAATAGCCGGCAATTTCAAAATTCTTTAACCATCAAAAGGTTTGGGTATGGACCAAAAACCTTTCTGGGCTGCAGCCCTGGAGGCCCAGGTCTAATGATACCAGTGGTGTAAGGGTTCTGAGATCCCCTCCCACACAAGCTGGAAAAAATGTTATGAACTTTTATTTGCACAGCTCTTTTCATGCAGCTAGGCAGCCAGGCAGCGATCCCAAGGTGCACTGGAGAAACACAGGGCTATGGACTGAAATATGATTTTATGGGGAACTGGAGTCACCCCTGGAAGGAACTCAGTAAAACACACACTGAAACACACACACAAACCACTGGATGGAACACAGGCCTCATTCAAAACATGGTCCTATCCCCCTCTCTCTCTGTCTCTCTCTGCTGTCCTCTGTATGCTCCCTCCATTCCCTGCTGAGCACAACATGTAAAGCTTCCTCTTTTACGTTTAGGACCTTTCTTCCCCTTGCAAATCACTTCTCCATGAATTAGGAAAGGAAGCGCAACCCTTTAAGTCGGCTAACAGTACAGTACAACTCTAAAACTGGGCAGGTTGAATGGGTATGTATGTGCAGTGTGTGTGTGTGTGTGTGTGTGTGTGTGTGTGTGTGTGTGTGTGTGTGTGTGTGTGTGTGTGTGTGTGCATATGAGTAGCGAACAGGAGCACTGTATTTTTTTAAAAGAGGTCTGTTGGCAAGCAGAAACTCAGTGCCCTTGTGTTTACAGAGCCCTTGTGTTTACAGTGCCCTTGTGTTTACAGTGCCCTTGTGTTTACAGTGCCCTTGTGTTTACAGAGCCCTTGTGTTTACAGTGCCCTTGTGTTTACAGTGCCCTTGTGTTTACAGTGCCCTTGTGTTTACAGAGCCCTTGTGTTTACAGTGCCCTTGTGTTTACAGAGCCCTTGTGTTTACAGAGCCCTTGTGTTTACAGAGCCCTTGTGTTTACAGAGCCCTTGTGTTTACAGTGCCCTTGTGTTTACAGAGCCCTTGTGTTTACAGTGCCCTTGTGTTTACAGAGCCCTTGTGTTTACAGAGCCCTTGTGTTTACAGAGCCCTTGTGTTTACAGAGCCCTTGTGTTTACAGTGCCCTTGTGTTTACAGTGCCCTTGTGTTTACAGAGCCCTTGTGTTTACAGAGCCCTTGTGTTTACAGTGCCCTTGTGTTTACAGAGCCCTTGTGTTTACAGAGCCCTTGTGTTTACAGTGCCCTTGTGTTTACAGAGCCCTTGTGTTTACAGTGCCCTTGTGTTTACAGAGCCCTTGTGTTTACAGTGCCCTTGTGTTTACAGAGCCCTTGTGTTTACAGTGCCCTTGTGTTTACAGAGCCCTTGTGTTTACAGTGCCCTTGTGTTTACAGAGCCCTTGTGTTTACAGTGCCCTTGTGTTTACAGAGCCCTTGTGTTTACAGTGCCCTTGTGTTTACAGAGCCCTTGTGTTTACAGTGCCCTTGTGTTTACAGTGCCCTTGTGTTTACAGAGCCCGCCCTGAGATTGGAGGGTTGTGAGTTCAATCCCTGGCCGAGTCATACCACAGACTGTAAGGATGGGACCTGATGCGTCTCTGATCAGACAGATAGATTAAGAGTAAGGGTAGTGTGTACTTGAACATTCAGCTGCCTCCTGCCATATGAGCCGTTCTGGCTCACACAAGGCTCCTTACTGGCATACACAAAGGCCTTGGTATCATCATGTCTACGATGTGTTCTGGCTGTCAGTCAGTCCTGTCTATGATGTGTTCAGTCAGTCAGTCAGTCAGTCAGTCAGTCAGTCAGTCAGTCAGTCCTGTCTACGATGTGTTCAGTCAGTCCTGTCTACGATGTGTTCAGTCAGTCCTGTCTACGATGTGTTCAGTCAGTCCTGTCTATGATGTGTTCAGTCAGTCCTGTCTATGATGATCTTTCTGTTCCAGGATCCAGCTCTAACAATGCTGACATAGAAACCAGAACAAACTAGAACGAGTCCCAAACGGCACCCTCTCTCTTTTAAGGTGCACTACTTCTGATCAGGGCACGCATTGGGCTCTGGTCTAAAGTAGTGCACTATCCTGTATAGGGAACCGGTGCCGTCTGGGACAGAAGAACATGCCTGACCCGTGGTCACACCATGGTTAGGATTGGTGGGAACAATGCAGAACATAATCAGAAAATCAACTGAGAAGAGAAAAATGAAAAGTCTGTGTATTTAACGCCTCCCTCAGTATCCTGCTGGACTCTATGGCTGCATGGGATCATGCTTGAGATAGATAAGGGCAGGCAGGATTCCCCCTCCTCCTACACACACACACCACTACCAACTTCACCATTCGACCATGACGTAACTGCTGGTACCTGGTCCAGAGTGGGTTCACTGAGACTTGGCCTGGCGCCATTTATACAGTATATATAAGAGGTGGTCAGTCTCATCTACATAAGGATTCACATCCCTGAGTCAGTACTTTGTAGAAGCACCTTTGGCAGCGATTACAGCTGTGGGTTTTTCTGGTTAAAGTCTCTAAGAGCTTTAAACACCTGGATTGTGCAACATTTGCCGATTATTCTTAAAAAAAATTAATTTAAGTGAAAACCGTAACTAGTCCACTCAGGAACATTCACTGTCTTCTTGGTAAGCAACTCCAGTGTAGATTTGGAATTGTGTTTTAGGTTATTGTCCTGCTGAAAGGTGAATTCATCTCCCAGTGTCTTGTGAAAAGAAGACTGAACCAGGTTTTCCTCCAGGATTTTGCCTGTGCTTAGCTCCATTCCGTTTCTTTTGAAAAACTCCCCAGTCCTTAACGATTACAAGCATACCCATAACATGATGCAGACACCACTATGCGTGAAAATATGGAGAGTGGTAGTCAGTAATGTGTTGTATTAGATTTGCCCCAAACGTAACAATTTATATTCAGGACAAAAAGTGAATTCCTTTGCCACATTTTTATTTGTATTACTTTAGTGTCTTGTTGCAAACAGGATGCATGTTTTGGAAAAAATTTATTCTGTACAGGTTTCCTTCTTTTAACTCTGTCAATTAGGTTAGTATTTTGGAGTAACTACAATGTTGTTGATCCATCCGCAGCAATCTCCTATCACAGCCATTAGACTTTGTCACCATTGGCCTCATGGTGAAATCCCAAAAACCAAGGACGTTTTCCTTTTTTTTACCCATCTACCAATAGGTGCCCTTCTTTACGAGGCATTGGAAAACCTCCCTGGTCTTTGTCGTTGAATCTGTGTTTGAAATTCACTGCTCAACTGAGGGACGTTAAAGATAATTGTATGTGTGGGGTACAGAGATGAGGTAGTCATAATAAAATCATGTTAAACACTATTAATGCTCACAGAGTGAATCCATGCAACTTATTATGTGACTTGTTAAGCAAATGTTTACTCCTGAACGTATTTAGGCTTGCCATAACAAAAGGGGTTGAATACATTTCAGTTTTTCATTTTTTATTAATTGTCAACATTTCTAAAAACATAATTCCACTTTGACATTATGGGGTATTGCTTGTAGACCAGTGACCAAAAAATCTAAACATAATCCATTTTAAATTCAGGCTGTAACACAACAAACTGTGGAAAAAGTCAAGGGGTGTGAATACTTTTTGAAAGCACTGTATATATCCCTATAGCCATGCATGATGCCTGCCTCATTAATTATAAACTATTAATTAATTAAATATATATACAGTACCAGTCAAAAGTTTGGACACACCTACTCATTCAAGGGATTTTCGTTATTTTTTATATTTTTTTTATATTGTAGAATAATAGTGAAGACATCAAAACTATGAAGTAACACATATGGAATCATGTAGTAACCAAAAAAGTGTGTAAAACAAATCAAAATATATTTTATCTTCCAACAGGACAACGACCCTAAGCACACAGCCAAGACAACGCAGGAGTGGCTTCGGGACAAGTCTCTGAATGTCCTTGAGTGGCCCGGCCAGAGCCCGGACTTGAACCTGATCAAACATCTCTGGAGAGACCTGAAAACAGCTGTGCAGCGACGCTCCCCATCCAACCTGACAGAGCTTGAGTAGATCTGCAGAGAAGAATGGGAGAAACTCCCCAAATACAGGTGTGCCAAGCGTGTAGTGTCATACCCAAGAAGACTCGGGGCTGTAAACGCTGCCAAAGGTGCTTCAACAAAGTACTGAGTAAAGGGTCTGAATACTTATGTAAATGTCATATTTCAGTTTTATATTTTTCATAAATGTGCAAAAATGTATACAAACCTGTTTTTGCTTTTTCATGATGGGAGTTGTGTGTAGATTGATGAGGAAAAAACTATTTAATCAATTTTAGAATACGGCTCTAACGTAACAAAATGTGGAAAAAGTCAAGGGGTCTGAATAATTTCCGAAGGCAATATATATCCCTCTAACCATTCATGATGACTGATGCCTGCCTTCCCAGAGACCAGCTAGCTCCCATAGGGGGACAGAGCTACTCTGAGAAGGGAACATGGGCCCTGGAGTCTGGAGAGATGAAGGAGGAGGAGAGAGGGAGAGATGGAGGGAAGAGAAGGAGGAGAGAGAGGGAGAGAGAGAGAGAGAAGAGAAGGAGAGAGAGGGAGAGATGGAGGGAAGAGAAGGAGAGAGAGGGAGAGATGGAGGGAAGAGAAGGAGAGAGAGGGAGAGATGGAGGGAAGAGAAGGAGAGAGAGAGGGAGAGAGAGAGAGAGAAGAGAAGGAGAGAGAGGGAGAGATGGAGGGAAGAGAAGGAGAGAGAGATGGAGGGAAGAGAAGGAGAGAGAGATGGAGGGAAGAGAAGGAGAGAGAGACAGGGAGAGATGTTGCAGCTCCTCTCTTCCTCCTCCTCCTCCTGTCCTCCTCATCCTCCCAGCTCCTCTCTGTGAGGCTCTTCTTCACCCTCCTCCTCTCGCTACTATGAGGCTGTGAGTGAGTCAATCCCAGGCTTAATGGGAATAATGCATCTGGAGAGTTGTAGCAGCAGCTCTCTGTGAGGCCTCTGGAGGAACACTCTGTCACGTTGAGTCCCAAATGACACCCTTTTCCCTTTATAATGCTCTACTTTTAACCAGAGCACATACAGTGCACTATACAGTATATATATACTGTATATAATAGGTACCATTTACTGTCCTGCAGCAGCACTGCAACACATTAAAATAAACGCATTCTCTATGTAGGCCTACACGTTTGATTACAGTCAATGTATCTCTCCCCAACAGAAAGAGCACACAGGAGAAAGCATAAATTACTAAACCATGTTTTGAGGCGCTTCAAAAACTAAAAATGAAATGAGAAGCAGGCGTTGGTCTGAAGCTGAAAAAACAAAGGAGGTTGCTTAGGATTCAAACCTTCTCAAACAGCCTAATTCATACTCTTCAGAGGGATAATGGACTTTACAGTGTCCTGCTATTAAAATTATGTATACGGGTATGCAAAACATTACATTGTACTGTTCTAATTATGTTGGCAACCAGTTTATAATAGCAATAAGGCACCTTAGGGGTTTTGGTATATGGCCAATATATCACGGCTAAGAACAGCTCTTAGCCGTGGTATATTGGCCATATACCACACCCCCTCTGGCCTTATTGTTCGTTGTAATGTTGTATAATAATGTTGCATAATCACCTTGTAGCTGGCTGGATGACTACAGGAGAGATTACACAATGTAGCTGGCTGGATGACTACAGGAGAGATTACACAATGTAGCTGGCTGGATGACTACAGGAGAGATTACACAATGTAGCTGGCTGGATGACTACAGGAGAGATTACACAATGTAGCTGGCTGGATGACTACAGGAGAGATTACACAATGTAGCTGGCTAGATGACTACAGGAGAGATTACACAATGTAGCTGACTGGATGACTACAGGAGAGATTACACAATGTAGCTGACTGGATGACTACAGGAGAGATTACACAATGTAGCTGGCTGGATGACTACAGGAGAGATTACACAATGTAGCTGGCTAGATGACTACAGGAGAGATTACACAATGTAGCTGACTGGATGACTACAGGAGAGATTACACAATATAGCTGGCTAGATGACTACAGGAGAGATTACACAATGTAGCTGGCTGGATGACTACAGGAGAGATTACACAATGTAGCTGGCTAGATGACTACAGGAGAGATTACACAATGTAGCTGACTGGATGACTACAGGAGAGATTACACAATGTAGCTGGCTAGATGACTACAGGAGAGATTACACAATGTAGCTGACTGGATGACTACAGGAGAGATTACACAATGTAGCTGGCTAGATGACTACAGGAGAGATTACACAATGTAGCTGACTGGATGACTACAGGAGAGATTACACAATGTAGCTGGCTGGATGACTACAGGAGAGATTACACAATGTAGCTGGCTAGATGACTACAGGAGAGATTACACAATGTAGCTGACTGGATGACTACAGGAGAGATTACACAATGTAGCTGGCTAGATGACTACAGGAGAGATTACACAATGTAGCTGGCTGGATGACTACAGGAGAGATTACACAATGTAGCTGGCTAGATGACTAAATGAGAGATTACACAATGTAGCTGACTGGATGACTACAGGAGAGATTACACAATGTAGCTGGCTAGATGACTACAGGAGAGATTACACAATGTAGCTGGCTAGATGACTACAGGAGAGATTACACAATGTAGCTGGTTAGATGACTACAGGAGAGATTACACAATGTAGCTGGCTGGATGACTACAGGAGAGATTACACAATGTAGCTGGCTAGATGACTACAGGAGAGATTACATAATGTAGCTGGCTAGATGACTACAGGAGAGATTACACAATGTAGCTGGCTAGATGACTACAGGAGAGATTACACAATGTAGCTGGTTAGATGACTACAGGAGAGATTACACAATGTAGCTGGCTAGATGACTACAGGAGAGATTACACAATGTAGCTGACTGGATGACTACAGGAGAGATTACACAATGTAGCTGGCTAGATGACTACATGAGAGATTACACAATGTAGCTGGCTAGATGACTACAGGAGAGATTACACAATGTAGCTGGTTAGATGACTACAGGAGAGATTACACAATGTAGCTGGCTGGATGACTACAGGAGAGATTACACAATGTAGCTGGCTAGATGACTACAGGAGAGATTACACAATGTAGCTGGCTGGATGACTAGAGGAGAGCAAAATATGGATGAGCTGTTCTCAATGGAAGGGTTCTGAAATATTATCTCTGGCCAAGGTGAGGTGTGATCGTGAAAATATCATAATCATCCACGTCGGTGGAAACGACTTGGGACATACAGAGATGGTGCGTCAGATGAGAGCAGATTTGGAGGAAGTCATCCGAATGTTCTCAGAGATAACGGTGGACTAGTCTGACATCACACAGTGGAGGAGTTGGATGTTCCAGTGGGAGGAGGACATCAACAAGTCCATAGAGATGGCCCAGTGGGAGGAGGACATCAACAAGCCCATAGAGATGGCCCAGTGGGAGGAGGACATCAACAAGCCCATAGAGATGGCCCAGTGGGAGGAGGACATCAACAGGCCCATAGAGATGGCCCAGTGGGAGGAGGACATCAACAAGCCCATAGAGATGGCCCAGTGGGAGGAGGACATCAACAAGCCCATAGAGATGGCCCAGTGGGAGGAGGACATCAACAAGCCCATAGAGATGGCCCAGTGGGAGGAGGACATCAACAGGCCCATAGAGATGGCCCAGTGGGAGGAGGACATCAACAAGCCCATAGAGATGGCCCAGCGGGAGGAGGACATCAACAGGCCCATAGAGATGGCCCAGTGGGAGGAGGACATCAACAGGCCCATAGAGATGGCTCAGCGCTCTGTCAACCATTTCTAATGGACAACACTTTGGTTTCTACTTCCAGTTTATACATACTATATACATTTTACGGACACAATGTATTTTACAATAGTTATCTTTTGTTTGTTTTTAATCCCATCCTTCAGCTAACCTCAACCCCTCCCATGACTAAAGAGTTAATCAGGGTGATTTTTTCACAAAGACATGGTAGTGATTTTTTCCTTTCCATGGTAGCAAGATCCTATCTATTTTTGCTAACTTCCTATTAACATTTATTGTAGTGAGATAATTTATTTATTTCGGGATATGAAAACCGAGTATGTCCCCTTCACCGTCAGACCATTCTATTGGTAAACTACACGGTAATGTAAAAGTTGTATATTTTAGTGATCCAATACGTAATATAGTACACTTATCATAACTTGGTTGTAATCCAGAGAGGTTAGAAAAAGTATCTAGATCCATTATGAGGCTGTGGAGGGATCCAAATTGTGGATTTAAAAGAAAACATTAATCATCAGCATACAATAACACCTTTGTTGTTAAGCCCTGGATTTCTAGCCCCTTCATATTATTGTTGAATCTGATTTTAATAGCTAATATTTCGATGGCCATAATAAATAGATATGCCGATAGTGGACAACCTTGTTTTACTCCTCTCGACAGTTTAATACTTTCTGAGAAGTAGTCATTATTTACTATTTTACACCAAAGGTTACAATACATAACTTTAAACCATTGTATAAGAGATTCTCCAAAATTGAAATATTCCAGGCATTTATATAGACATTTCAGACGTACTTTATCAAATGGCAGAAAAATAAATATTAGCATTGTCAGAAATGCAACAAAAAGGTTCTTAACGGACAGAAATGAGCACGTGAGAAAGTGAGAGTGCTAAATTATGAATGTAATAAAAACTGTTGCACCTACAAATGTATTCAATCCGTTATTTATTTTTTATCCAAAAGGTCCCTTTATGGATGCTATAGTCTTGTTTTAATCTGATGTCTAGAATTTGAGCTAAGTAGGAGCAAGAAATACTCTTAAAACTCAATTGCTAACGACCCTGTAAAAAATTCCAGTATTTGGTTATCAGTAACGGCCGGACGGCTCATGGCGAGAGGCGGGGAGTGTGTTGTGTACCTCCAATCAAGTTGATTTGCGAATGTTCATCGAGATTGGTGACATATTGGCTTAGATATGATGGTAGGGAGATATTAATTTAACGTTGAGCTTTAACCAATGCCAAATATAGTGTTTGTGTTTGTATTTATTATGGATCCTCTTCCTGGGGTCCAGCAAAATTAAGGCAGTTATACATTTTAAAAACATTACAATATATTCACAACAGATTTCACAACATAGCTGCGTGCCAGTAGTTCAAACAGACAGCTCGGTGCATTCCACATGTCAATACCTCTCACAAATACAAATCAAATCAAATTTTATTTGCCACATGCGCCGAATACAACAAGTGTAGACATTACAGTGAAATGCTTACTTACAAGCCCTTAACCAACAATGCCGTTTTTAAAGAATTAAAAAAAGGGTTAAGTAAAAAAATTAAAGCAAATAACTAAAGAGCAGCAGTAAAATAAAATAACAGTAGGGAGGCTATATACAGTGGGTACCGGTACAGAGTCAATGTGCGGGGGCACCGGTTAGTCGAGGTAATTGAGGTCATATGTACATGTGGGTAGAGTTAAAGTGACTATGCATACAGTGGGGGGAAAAAAGTATTTAGTCAGCCACCAATTGTGCAAGTTCTCCCACTTAAAAAGATGAGAGAGGCCTGTAAGTTTCATCATAGGTACACGTCAACTATGACAGACAAAATGAGAAAAAAAAATGCAGAACATCACATTGTAGGATTTTTTATGAATTTATTTGCAAATTATGGTGGAAAATAAGTATTTGGTCAATAACAAAAGTTTCTCAATACTTTGTTATATACCCTTTGTTGGCAATGACACAGGTCAAACGTTTTCTGTAAGTCTTCACAAGGTTTTCACACACTGTTGCTGGTATTTTGGCCCATTCCTCCATGCAGATCTCCTCTAGAGCAGTGATGTTTTGGGGCTGTCGCTGGGCAACACGGACTTTCAACTCCCTCCAAAGATTTTCTATGGGGTTGAGATCTGGAGACTGGCTAGGCCACTCCAGGACCTTGAAATGCTTCTTACGAAGCCACTCCTTCGTTGCCCGGGCGGTGTGTTTGGGATCATTGTCATGCTGAAAGACCCAGCCACGTTTCATCTTCAATGCCCTTGCTGATGGAAGGAGGTTTTTACTCAAAATCTCACGATACATGGCCCCATTAATTCTTTCCTTTACACGGATCAGTCGTCCTGGTCCCTTTGCAGAAAAACAGCCCCAAAGCATGATGTTTCCACCCCCATGCTTCACAGTAGGTATAGTGTTCTTTGGATGCAACTCAGCATTCTTTGTCCTCCAAACACGACGAGTTGAGTTTTTACCAAAAAGTTATATTTTGGTTTCATCTGACCATATGACATTCTCCCAATCCTCTTCTGGATCATCCAAATGCACTCTAGCAAACTTCAGACGGGCCTGGACATGTACTGGCTTAAGCAGGGGGACACGTCTGGCACTGCAGGATTTGAGTCCCTGGCGGCGTAGTGTGTTACTGATGGTAGGCTTTGTTACTTTGGTCCCAGCTCTCTGCAGGTCATTCACTAGGTCCCCCCGTGTGTTTCTGGCATTTTTGCTCACCGTTCTTGTGATCAATTTGACCCCACGGGGTGAGATCTTGCGTGGAGCCCCAGGTCGAGGGTGATTATCAGTGGTCTTGTATGTCTTCCATTTCCTAATAATTGCTCCCACAGTTGATTTCTTCAAACCAAGCTGCTTACCTATTGCAGATTCAGTCTTCCCAGCCTGGTGCAGGTCTACAATTTTGTTTCTGGTGTCCTTTGTCAGCTCTTTGGTCTTGGCCATAGTGGAGTTTGGAGTGTGACTGTTTGAGGTTGTGGACAGGTGTCTTTTATACTGATAACAAGTTCAAACAGATGCCATTAATACAGGTAACGAGTGGAGGACAGAGGAGCCTCTTAAAGAAGAAGTTACAGGTCTGTGAGAGCCAGAAATCTTGCTTGTTTGTAGGTGACCAAATACTTATTTTCCACCATAATTTGCAAATAAATTCATTAAAAATCCTAGAATGTGATTTTCTGGAGAAAAAAAATCTCAATTTGTCTGTCATAGTTGACGTGTACCTATGATGAAAATTACAGGCCTCTCTCATCTTTTTAAGTGGGAGAACTTGCACAATTGGTGGCTGACTAAATACTTTTTTTCCCCACTGTAAATAATCAACAGAGTAGCAGCAGCGTAAAAGAGGGGGTTGGGGTGGGGGGGCAGTGCAAATAGTCCGGGTAGCCATGATTAGCTGTTCAGGAGTCTTATGGCTTGGGGGTAGAAGCTGTTGAGAAGCCTTTTGGACCTAGACTTGGCGCTCCGGTACCGCTTGCCGTGCGGTAGCCGAGAGAACAGTCTATGACTAGGGTGGCTGGAGTATTTGACAATTTTTAGTGATGAAGTCAATCTCTCCTCCACTTTGAGCCAGGAGAGATTGACATGCATATAATTAATGTTAGCTATAATAATAATATGCCATTTAGCAGACGCTTTTATCCAAAGTGACTTACAGTCATACGTGCATACATTTTTTTGTGTATGGGTGGTCCCGGGGATCGAACCCACTACCTTGGCGTTACAAGCGCCGTGCTCTACCAGCTGAGCTACAGAGGACCACTCTGTGTACATCCAAGGGCCAGCCGTGCTGCCCTTTTCTGAGCCAATTGCAATTTTCCCAAGTCCCTCCTTGTGGCATCTGACCACACGACTGAACAGTAGTCCAGGTGTGACAAAACTAGGGCCTGTAGGACCTGCCTTGTTGATAGGGTTGTTAAGTATGCAGAGCAGCGCTTTATTATAGACAGACTTCTCCCCATCCTAGCTACTGTTGTATCAATATGTGTTTATAGACATTGGAGTAAAACAAGCTTATATATTTTGGGTTCTGATGGGGTACGAATGTTGAACTAAGCTCATATAATTCATTTATAACTCCAACAATGGATGTAGCAACTGCAGATTGCCCCTTTTAAGTGGAGGTGATAAGGCTGATCTAGATGATCTTCACACAGTGACACAGATAAGAAAAAGGCCAGTAGATGTAACTTAACTGTTTAGCTACATCTATCATAATGCATCAAATGTATTGTGAGATTTACGTTATAATTGTATGTGGTCCCTGTCAAATAAATCACATTTGGATCCCCATTACCATTGGCAGCTACTCTTCCTACTCTCCCTGGGGTCCAAGCACATTAGAGTATGAAAACAAAATAAAAAAAATAATGCACTCACTAACTGTAAGTCGCTCTGGATAAGAACGTCTGCTAAATGACTAAAATGTAAAAATAAATAAATAAATGTAAGGCACTTCCTGGGCTCCAAACATATTAAGGCACTTCCTGGGCTCCAAACATATTAAGGCACTTCCTGGGCTCCAAACACATTAAGGCACTTCCTGGGGGTCCAAACACATTAAGGCACTTCCTGGGGTCCAAACACATTAAGGCACTTCCTGGGGTCCAAACACATTAAGGCACTTCCTGGGGTCCAAACATATTAAGGCACTTCCTGGGGTCCAAACACATTAAGGCACTTCCTGGGGTCCAAACACATTAAGGCACTTCCTGGGGTCCAAACACATTAAGGCACTTCCTGGGGTCCAAACACATTAAGGCACTTCCTGGGGTCCAAACACATTAAGGCACTTCCTGGGGTCCAAACACATTAAGGCACTTCCTGGGGTCCAAACACATTAAGGCACTTCCTGGGGTCCAAACACATTAAGGCACTTCCTGGGGTCCAAACACATTAAGGCACTTCCTGGGGTCCAAACACATTATCCCCCTAAGGTCAATGCCCGCGTGGAAATTGGATTAGCATTATAAAAAAAATCCCCATAAAAATCCATCAGTTTAAGCTAGAGATATCTGTTTTCTTTTGCATTGGATGCGTTTTAATCCACAACATCCGCCGATGTAACACTTCCACATCTGTGGTGAAAGGTGACAGAGCGGTGTTTGTCAGACCAGGAGAAATCGCGAAAACCAGTCTTCTCACAAAATCGTCTGTAGCGTCCGAACGGTTTGGCCTACAAACTATCATGACCCCTCTATGGAAAGATGAGACTCTCACGAACCCGATGGTGTTCACTGTTTTGCGACCCACAAGCATCTTGGGACTCGTCTGAAGTCGGTACAGCCGATCTGCCAACTTCTGTCTGTAGCTTCCGAACCATTTGGACTACACACTAATATGACCCTTCTGTGTAAAGGTGAGACTCTCCAGTACATGTCGGTTGTTTTGCTCTAGGTTCCCCACAGGCCTCACAAGACTCGTCTGAAGGTCCCCCGGTACCAGTCAGAAACATTTATGGAAGAATATATGGAGACTGTTTAGTGAATAAGGGGTTAAGGCACTTACATCACATAAAAAATCAAAAATAACATTACACCACTACATACCTACAATACAAAATGTATAACACCACCGTACAACAATATTACAATGTACATGTGTGTAGAGTGCGTGTGCTTAGCATGTGTGTGGATGTTTAATCTATAAATAAACAATCCTTTCCTCCTCAGGAAGCTGGATCCAAAGCGTGATTGTGCTGTTGAGTGTGACACACACACCCAATAGGTAGTGTCATTGATCGAAGCAGCTAGAAGCAAAAATAAAGTATCCTTTATCAGTATGACCATCTTTGTGGTTAGCAAGGGACGTCACTGGTCAACGTCTGTCTCTCTGTCTCTCTCTCCCTCTCTCTCTCTACTCACAAACACACATATCAATTGACAGTGGAAGCGAGGCGGGGGAGCTTACAGGTGGGGGTGTTTGCTTTGGCTGACTCTGTCTTTCTGAGAACGGTCAGTGGGTGGGCAGCTTTAAAGAGAAACTCAGCCAGGCCTGAGAACGGTCGTGGGGTGGGCAGCTTTAAAGAGAAACTCAGCCAGGCCTGAGAACGGTCGTGGGGTGGGCAGCTTTAAAGAGAAACTCAGCCAGGCCTGAGAACGGTCGTGGGGTGGGCAGCTTTAAAGAGAAACTCAGCCAGGCCTGAGAACGGTCGTGGGGTGGGCAGCTTTAAAGAGAAACTCAGCCAGGACTGAAACTGTTGGATCGATATCAGACTACATTAGTTACTTTGGCATTAGACCCTGCTGGGCACACTCTAGGCCATCTCTGTGTTTATCTTCTGATCTCTGGCTGAAAGGTTGTCTATTGGTCTGTCAGCTCTCTAATCCACTGGGCCATCCATCCATCTCAGCTTAGAGAAGGAGAGGGGGAAGAGAGGTAGAGAAGGAGAGGGGGAAGAGAGGTAGAGAAGGAGAGGGGGGAGAGAGGTAGAGAAGGAGAGGGGGGAGAGAGGTAGAGAAGGAGAGGGGGGAGAGAGGTAGAGAAGGAGAGGGGGGAGAGAGGTAGAGAAGGAGAGGGGGAAGAGAGGTAGAGAAGGAGAGGGGGGAGAGAGGTAGAGAAGGAGAGGGGGGAGAGAGGTAGAGAAGGAGAGGGGGAAGAGAGGTAGAGAAGGAGAGGGGGAAGAGAGGTAGAGAAGGAGAGGGGGAAGAGAGGTAGAGAAGGAGAGGGGGAAGAGAGGTAGAGAAGGAGAGGGGGAAGAGAGGTAGAGAAGGAGAGGGGGGAGAGAAGTAGAGAAGGAGAGGGGGGAGAGAGGTAGAGAAGGAGAGGGGGGAGAGAGGTAGAGAAGGAGAGGGGGAAGAGAGGTAGAGAAGGAGAGGGGGGAGAGAGGTAGAGAAGGAGAGGGGGAAGAGAGGTAGAGAAGGAGAGGGGGAAGAGAGGTAGAGAAGGAGAGGGGGGAGAGAGGTAGAGAAGGAGAGGGGGGAGAGAGGTAGAGAAGGAGAGGGGGGAGAGAGGTAGAGAAGGAGAGGGGGGAGAGAGATATTTTCTCAATCACGCTGTTTGACTCACGTGACTTCCGTCTCGCTTCCGCATTGTCTCCGTGCTGCTGTGCTGTTTGTTGCTACTTGGCTACCTGCCAAACTATTCACGTTTTACTTTTAATAAACGTTTAATCAATCTCTGTGTTCAACAAATTTACCAACTTTTTAGTTTTGTCCTCACTCATCTTTTTTCGTTAAACTTTTTCACCCCGGACGTTTATCCCGAGACAGAAGAGTCATTTTCCTGTGCGTTTTAGCTGCCAACTTTACGTTATTTTCCTTTTTTCCATCGCAACTTTTTTCCCTTATTCAACTTTTTCACTCCGGACGCTTTATCTGGACATGGTTCATCAACATCTTCAACAGCCGAAGCTAAGTAGTAACATTAACATGATGTCTTCTAATTGCAGTCGCTGTACTCATAATATACAGGAGAACGATCGCCTTACGGCGAGAATAGCTGTGCTACAAGCCCAGCTTCAGACGCAATCGTTAGGCAAGGGTAATCTCAGTGTAGGAAAGGAAGAAACAGCGTCTGTGCCACCAGTAAGTACAGACAGTAACGTTAGTATAAATCCCCCCGCACAGTCCCCGCAGCCGGACAACTTTCTCATGGCTTCTGGAGGGAAATACTGTTGGAATGCTCAACCGGTGTCGCTCATTCAGCCGACAGAAACCTTCAACCGGTTTTCCCCATTATGTAGCGAGTCGGAGTCTGAGTCTGAGTCTTCTCTAGTCTCTACTCCTCCCGTTACGGGGTCTGAGACGCCGAAGGCTCCCACCATTAGCTCTGACAAATTGAAAACCCTAGTCATTGGCGACTCCATTACCCGCAGTATTAGACTTAAAACGAATCACCCAGCGATCATACACTGTTTACCAGGGGGCAGGGCTACCGACGTTAAGGCTAATCTAAAGATGGTGCTGGCTAAAGCTAAAACTGGCGAGTGTAGAGAGTATAGAGATATTGTTATCCACGTCGGCACCAACGATGTTAGGATGAAACAGTCAGAGGTCACCAAGTGCAACATAGCTTCAGCGTGTAAATCAGCTAGAAAGATGTGTCGGCATCGAGTAATTGTCTCTGGCCCCCTCCCAGTTAGGGGAAGTGACGAGCTCTACAGCAGAGTCTCAGCACTTAATCGCTGGTTGAAAACTATTTTCTGCCCCTCCCAAAAGATAACATTTGTGGATAATTGGCCCTCTTTCTGGGACTCACCCACAAACAGGACCAAGCCTGACCTGCTGAGGAGTGACGGACTCCATCCTAGCTGGAGGGGTGCTCTCCTCTTATCTACCAACATAGATAGGGCTCTAACTCCTCTAGCCCCACAGTGAAATAGGGTGCAGGCCAGGCAGCAGGCTGTTAGCCAACCTGCCAGCTTAGTGGAGTCTGCCAATAGCACAGTCAGTGTAGTCAGCTCAGCCATACCCATTGAGACTGTGTCTGTGCCTCGACCTAGGTTGGGCAAAACTAAACATGGCGGTGTTCACCCTAGCAATCTTATTAGGATAAAGACCTCCTCCATTCCTGCCATTATTGAAAGAGATCGTGATACCTCACATCTCAAAATAGGGTTACTTAATGTTAGATCCCTCACTTCAAAGGCAGTCATAGTCAATGAACTAATCACTGATCATAATCTTGATGTGATTGGCCTGACTGAAACATGGCTTAAGCCTGATGAATTTGCTGTGTTAAATGAGGCCTCACCTCCTGGTTACACTAGTGACCATATTCCCCGTGCATCCCGCAAAGGCGGAGGTGTTGCTAACATTTACGATAGCAAATTTCAATTTACAAAAAAAAAAATGGCGTTTTCATCTTTTGAGCTTCTAGTCATGAAATCTATGCAGCCTACTCAATCACTTTTTATAGCTACTGTTTACAGGCCTCCTGGGCCATATACAGCGTTCCTCTCTGAGTTTCCTGAATTCCTATCAGACCTTGTAGTCATAGCAGATCATATTCTAATTTTTGGTGATTTTAATATTCACATGGAGAAGTCCACAGACCCACTCCAAAAGTCTTTCGGAGCCATTATCGACTCAGTGGGTTTTGTCCAACATGTCTCTGGACCTACTCACTGCCACAGTCATACTCTGGACCTAGTTTTGTCCCATGGAATAAATGTTGTAGATCTTAATGTTTTTCCACAAAATCCTGGACTATCGGACCACCATTTTATTACATTTGCAATCGCAACAAATAATCTGCTCAGACCCCAACCAAGGAGCATCAAAAGTCGTGCTATAAATTCTCAAACAACACAAAAATTCATTGATGCCCTTCCAGACTCCTTCTGCCTACCCAAGGACGTCAGAGGACAAAAATCAGTTAACCACTTAACTGAGGAACTCAATTTAACCTTGCGCAATACCCTAGATGCAGTTGCACCCCTAAAAACGAAAAACATTTGTCATAAGAAACTAGCTCCCTGGTATACAGAAAATACCCGAGCTTTGAAGCAAGCTTCCAGGAAATTGGAACGGAAATGGCGCCACACCAAACTGGAAGTCTTCCGACTAGCTTGGAAAGACAGTACCGTGCAGTACCGAAGAGCCCTCACTGCTGCTCGATCATCCTACTTTTCCAACTTAATCGAGGAAAATAAGAACAATCCAAAATTTCTTTTTGATACTGTTGCAAAGCTAACTAAAAAGCAGCATTCCCCAAGAGAGGATGGCTTTCACTTCAGCAGTGATAAATTCATGAACTTCTTTGAGGAAAAGATCATGACCATTAGAAAGCAAATTACGGACTCCTCTTTGAATCTGCGTATTCCTCCAGGGCTTAGCTGTCCTGGATCTGCACAGCTCTGCGAGGGCCTGGGATCGGGAGAGACACTTAAGTGTTTTAGTACTATATCTCTTGACACAATGATGAAAATAATCATGGCCTCTAAACCTTCAAGCTGCATACTGGATCCTATTCCTACTAAACTGCTGAAGGAGCTGCTTCCTGTGCTTGGCCCTCCTATGTTGAACATAATAAACAGCTCTCTATCCACCGGATGTGTACCAAACTCACTAAAAGTGGCAGTGATAAAGCCTCTCTTGAAAAAGCCAAACCTTGACCCGGAAAATATAAAAAACTATCGGCCTATATCGAATCTTCCATTCCTCTCAAAAATTTTAGAAAAAGCTGTTGCGCAGCAACTCACTGCCTTTCTGAAGACAAACAATGTATACGAAATGCTTCAGTCTGGTTTTAGACCCCATCATAGCACTGAGACTGCACTTGTGAAGGTGGTAAATGACCTTTTAATGGCGTCAGACCGAGGCTCTGCACCTGTCCTCGTGCTACTAGACCTTAGTGCTGCCTTTGACACCATCGATCACCACATTCTTTTGGAGAGACTGGAAACCCAAATTGGTCTACACGGACAAGTTCTGGCCTGGTTTAGATCCTACCTGTCGGAAAGATATCAGTTTGTCTCTGTGAATGGTCTGTCCTCCGACAAATCAACTGTACATTTCGGTGTTCCTCAAGGTTCCGTTTTAGGACCACTATTGTTTTCACTATATATTTTACCTCTTGGGGATGTTATTCGAAAACATAATGTTAACTTTCACTGCTATGCGGATGACACACAGCTGTACATTTCAATGAAACATGGTGAAGCCCCAAAATTGCCCTCGCTAGAAGCCTGTGTTTCAGACATAAGGAAGTGGATGGCTGAAAACTTTTTACTTTTAAACTCGGACAAAACAGAGATGCTTGTTCTAGGTCCCAAGAAACAAAGAGATCTTCTGTTAAATCTGACAATTCATCTTGATGGTTGTAAAGTCGTCTCAAATAAAACTGTGAAGGACCTCGGCGTTACTCTTGACCCTGATCTCTCTTTTGACGAACATATCAAGACTGTTTCAAGGACAGCTTTTTTCCATCTACGTAACATTGCAAAAATCAGAAATTTTCTGTCCAAAAATGATGCAGAAAAATTAATCCATGCATTTGTTACTTCTAGGTTAGACTACTGCAATGCTCTATTTTCCGGCTACCCGGATAAAGCACTAAATAAACTTCAGTTAGTGCTAAATACGGCTGCTAGAATCCTGACTAGAACCAAGAAATTTGATCATATTACTCCAGTGCTAGCTTCCCTACACTGGCTTCCTGTTAAGGCAAGGGCTGATTTCAAGGTTTTACTGTTAACCTATAAAGCGTTACATGGGCTTGCTCCTACCTATCTTTCCGAGTTGGTCCTGCCGTACATACCAATACGTACGCTACGGTCACAAGACGCAGGCCTCCTAATTGTCCCTAGAATTTCTAAGCGAACAGCGGGAGGCAGGGCTTTCTCCTATAGATCTCCATTTTTATGGAACAGTCTGCCTACCCATGTGAGAGACGCAGACTCGGTCTCAACCTTTAAGTCTTTACTGAAGACTTATCTCTTCAGTAGGTCATATGATTGAGTGTAGTCTGGCCCAGGAGTGTGAAGGTGAACGGAAAGGCTGGAGCAACGAACAGCCCTTGCTGTCTCTGCCGGGCCGGTTCCCCTCTCCACTGGGGTTCTCTGCCTCTAACCCTGTTGCAGGGGCTGAGTCACTGGCTTGCTGGTGCTCTTTCATGCCGTCCCTGGGAGGGGTGCGTCACTTGAGTGGGTTGAGTTACTGACGTGATCTTCCTGTCTGGGTTGGCGCCCCCCCCCTTGGTTTGTGCTGTGGTGGAGACCTCTGTGGGCTATACTCGGCCTTGTCTCAGGATTGTAAGTTGGTGGTTGGGGATATCCCTCTAGTGGTGCGGGGGCTGTGCTTTGGCGGAGTGGGTGGGGTTATATCCTTCCTGTTTGGCCCTGTCCGGGGGTTTCTTCGGATGGGGCCACAGTGTCTCCGGACCGCTCCTGTCTCAGCCTCCAGTATTTATGCTGCAGTAGTTTATGTGTCGGGGGGCTGGGGTTAGTTGGTTATACCTGGAGTACTTCTCCTGTCTTATCCAGTGTCCTGTGTGAATTTAAGTATGCTCTCTCTAATTCTCTCGTTCTCTCTTTCTCTCTGAGAACCTGAGCCCTAGGACCATACGTCAGGACTACCGGGCATGATGACACCTTGCTGTCCCCAGTCCGCCTGGCCTTGCTGCTATTCCAGTTTCAACTGTTCTGCCTGCGGCTACGAAACCCCTATCTGTCCCAGACCTGCTGTTTTCAACTCTTAATGATCGGCTATGAAAAGCCAACTGAGAGACCTGAGCCCTAGGACCATACGTCGGGACTACCGGCCGTGGTGACTCCTTGCTGTCCCCAGTCCGCCTGGCCTTGCTGCTATTCCAGTTTCAACTGTTCTGCCTGCGGTTATGGAACCCCTACCTGTCCCAGACCTGCTGTTTTCAACTCTTAATGATCGGCTATGAAAAGCCAACTGAGATTTATTCCTGATTATTATTTGACCATGCTTGTCACTTATGAACATTTTTGAACATCTTGGCATGGTTCTGTTATAATCTCCACCCGGCACAGCCAGAAGAGGACTGGCCACCCCTCATAGCCTGGTTCCTCTCTAGGTTTCTTCCTAGGTTTTCGCCTTTCTAGGGAGTTTTTCCTAGCCACCGTGCTTCTACACCTGCATTACTAGCTGTTTGGGGTTTTAGGCTGGGTTTCTGTACAGCACTTCGAGATATTAGCTGATGTAAGAAGGGCTATATAAAATAAAATTGATTGATTGATTGATGATTGAGGTAGAGAAGGAGAGGGGGGAGAGAGGTAGAGAAGGAGAGGGGGGAGAGAGGTAGAGAAGGAGAGGGGGGAGAGAGGTAGAGAAGGAGAGGGGGGAGAGAGGTAGAGAAGGAGAGGGGGGAGAGAGGTAGAGAAGGAGAGGGGGGAGAGAGGTAGAGAAGGAGAGGGGGGAGAGAGGTAGAGAAGGAGAGGGGGGAGAGAGGTAGAGAAGGAGAGGGGGGAGAGAGGTAGAGAGGGGGAGAGGGGGAGAGAGGTAGAGAAGGAGAGGGGGGAGAGAGGTAGAGAAGGAGAGGGGGGAGAGAGGTAGAGAAGGAGAGGGGGGAGAGAGGTAGAGAAGGAGAGGGGGGAGAGAGGTAGAGAAGGAGAGGGGGGAGAGAGGTAGAGAAGGAGAGGGGGGAGAGAGGTAGAGAGGGGGAGAGAGGTAGAGAAGGAGAGGGGGAGAGAGGTAGAGAAGGAGAGGGGGGAGAGAGGTAGAGAAGGAGAGGGGGGAGAGAGGTAGAGGAGAAATGAAGGGAGAGAGGCAGAGCATGAAACCTGCTCAGTTCATATGAAAGACGCCTTCAGTTCCTACCAAACACACCTGCTCCATCTAATCCATCCTGCTTGATGCATTTAAATTAGATTGAATGATTAGAAGATTGGCCGATTAGATTGTTTCCTAAACATGTCTACATGTAACAGCTATCTGTAATATCACAGCTTCCCTCATTATCTCTGTCTGTCTGTCTGTCTCTGTCTGTTTGTCTTTCTGTCTCTCTCTCTGCGTCTGTCTATCTGTCTGCCTGTCTATCTGTCTGCCTGTCTATCTGTCTGCCTGTCTATCTGTCTATCTGTCTGCCTGTCTATCTGTCTGCCTGTCTATCTGTCTGCCTGTCTATCTGTACAGGGCTTGGTCACTGAGGAGCTTTGCTTTGAACAGGCAGACAGATAGACAGGCAGACAGATAGACAGGCAGACAGATAGACAGGCAGACAGAGCAGATCTTGGTGAGGAACGTTCGGGAGCTTAGCCCTCTCTGTCAGGGAGAATAAATCAACCTGTATTTTCTAAGCAGCTAACCCTCTCCTCTCCTCTTTACAAGCAAGCTGTTGCTTTGAAGCACAGTCTCCTGGCGAGATATCAGTGCAGAATATAAAATGAGCTGAACACCATCACTCATTAAGAGAGGAAACATTTGATGTAACAAACCCCCTTTTGTATACAGCAGCTAACCAATCAGCCCCACTGAGAGACATTTACATTTTTACATTTACATTTTTAGTCATTTAGCAGACGCTCTTATCCAGAGCGACTTACATATATATATTTTTTATACTGGCCCCCTGTGGGAATCGAACCCACAACCCTGGCGTTGCAAACGCCATGCTCTATCAACTGAGCTACATCCCTGCCGGCCATTCCCTCCCCTACCCTGGACGACGCTGGGCCAATTGTGCGCCGCCCATGAGTCTCCCGGTCGCGGCCGGCTGCGACAGAGCCTGGATTCGAACCAGGATCTCTAGTGACACAGTTAGCACTGCGATGCAGTGCCTTAGACCACTGCGCCACTCAGGAGACAGAGAGAGAGAGGGAGAGGGGGGGAGAGAAAGGGATAGAGAGGGGGGGAGAGAAAGGGATAGAGAGGGGGGAGAGGGGGAGAGAGAAAGGGATAGAGAGGGGGAGAGAGGGGGGAGAGAGAAAGGGATAGAGAGGGGGGAGAGGGGGAGAGGGGGAGAGAGAAAGGGGAGAGGGGGAGAGAGAAAGGGATAGAGAGCGGGGAGAGGGGGAGAGAGAAAGGGATAGAGAGGGGGGAGAGGGGGAGAGAGGGGAGAGAGAGGTAGGAGAAAGGGATAGAGAGGGGGGAGAGGGGGAGAGAGAAAGGGATAGAGAGGGGGGAGAGGGGGGGAGAGGGGAGAGAGAGGTAGAAGAAAGGGATAGAGAGGGGGGAGAGAGTGGGAGAGGGGAGAGAGAGGTAGGAGAAAGAAGGAAGCGGGAGGGAAGAGGATACAGGAAATGCACCCTGCATCCTCTCTTCCTCTCTTCCTCATAAACACAGAACAAGTGCCATTTGGGACACAGACCGACAGCTGTTTGTGGGCTCCCCTTCCATTTGGATAATGGCACACCTGTCAGACGCATTACCAAAATATTAGATTTTACCTTGATTGATGTGCACTTAAAATCATAGCATTTAGATATAATGGAAGCATTTTAAAACGATGATTTTGTTGCGCATGGTCTGTTTCTTTCCAGGGTTAAATGTTTTTCTCCCAAATCATGGTCTTTTTTTGGTCCTGGTTTCGTATGGAATCACTACAGACTATTAGCCTACTGTGTAACAGCATATATAAGTCTCTCAGGAAGGATGGAACAAATAAATCCAGGGTGCTCACTCAAAACAACAAAATAATTGACTGACTGACTGACTGACTGACTGACTGACACAGACGGACAGACAGACGAGGGTTTCAGAACACAAAATAATTGGTTAAATGTGTATGGTGCCAAGTTATTACTGGAATGAGAAAATAAATAATGGTATTCAGCAGTGTGTGGCGCTCATCCATCATTCAGACCCAGAGTACATTTCCCAAATCTTTAATCCAACTAAGATGAGGATTTGAAACTGGGGAATCTCCTTAACCTGCCTCAGAGAAAGAGAGACTTAAATCTAGTCTGCCTGATGGAACCCTATTCCCTCTGTAGTGCACATAAGGCTGTGGTCAAAAGTAGTGCACCAAAATTTGCTAGTAGGCTGCCATTTGGGATGCAAACCTAGAGAATAGAGTTGAGGGAGTTTATTGATATCTATACTGGTGTATATAGACTACCACCAGGGGCCTCGGGATCAGCCAAAGCCGTAAACAATCACCTGGATCTAGAGGCAATTCACAGAGAATGAACTACCAATCTGGATGACATGGAGGACTGGAGAACAGGCACCATTTTACTCATGCAAAACACAGTGTTGAAAAGACCATACTATGCATTCGTTTCAAAACGTCTACTAACCTATGTGGTTGTTAAGTTGTTAAATCTCACATCTGTTCTCTGGTATTCAGAATTCATCGAATCTAATTTTGAACGGAATGCAGAACATGGTGTGATACAGTCAGTTTTGACAACTTCGCAGCATTAAATTCTGCCTCCTCCTGTCAAAATGTCACCCGAGGTCTCACTCCCAGCCGACCTGACAATGGTAGGGTAGAAGCTGGTAGGTCGGGTAGAATCTGTTGTTAACAGACTGTCTATTATCTGATTAGAGGCAAGATAGACTCCCTCCCTCCCTCCCTCGTAAACAACATGGCCCTTAAACATAGTGGAATGTTAAAAACTGTAGACTGTTGAAACCTGTAAACAAAGAACTACTCAAAGAAAGCTTCACCCTATTCAAATCTAGTTACGCGTTTCCTGCAAAGCCAATGAGTGGGAATGGGGTCATATTTTGACTATCTGGGTGATATATTGTTATCTGTGCTCTCTTGCAGACAGACAATACATTCAGCTGGGGTAGGGACCTACATTAGGTATTCAGATGAAGTTTTGATACAAGAGATTTGATCAGCTCCTCTGAACATAATTCCTCCATCTTTCAAGCTGTTCATTTACGGAGTTGCTGCATTACTTCTAAGATAATGTTCATTTACGGAGTTGCTGCATTACTTCTAAGATCATGTTCATTTACGGAGTTGTTAAATTATTTCTAAGGTCTTGTTCATTTATGGAGCTGCTGCATGACTTCTAAGATCATGTTAATTTATGCAGTTGCTGCATGACTTTTAAGATCATGTTAATTTATACAGTTGCTGCATGACTTCTAAGAATATTTCTGATTATGAAGACAAGCAGCTATAGCACAATCAAGCCTCTCCTGTATCTCACCTCAACTTGTAATTTATGTAACATACAGTAATAGTCAACTTTTATTAAGACTGTTGAACGCAGGAAAGAAGGGCTGTTATATAAAATAGAATCACTTTTTATATTGTCAATGGACCAATCTTTTACCTTCATCATAAACAAGATTATCAGTAAAGCAAATCCAGAACAAACCATCACAGAACAAAAACAGAATATAGGGAACTGATTCCGTTTAAGTACCGGCAAGTTAAAATATTGGATTGCATTTAATTCCATCGTTTCAATTTCAGCATTAGTCTAATTGATTTCAATTAAATAAGATGAGAGCGTGATTAGCTAACAGGCAGATGGCAACAGGCCTTCATAATAGTCATCAACACAGTCCACCACTACCTCATAGTAGCCTAGAACACAGTCCACCACTACCTCATAGTAGCCTAGAACACAGTCCACCACTACCTCATAGTAGCCTAGAACACAGTCCACCACTACCTCATAGTAACCTAGAACACAGTCCACCACTACCTCATAGTAGCCTAGAACACAGTCCACCACTACCTCATAGTAGCCTAGAACACAGTCCACCACTACCTCATAGTAGCCTAGAACACAGTCCACCACTACCTCATAGTAACCTAGAACACAGTCCACCACTACCTCATAGTAGCCTAGAACACAGTCCACCACTACCTCATAGTAGCCTAGAACACAGTCCACCACTACCTCATAGTAGCCTAGAACACAGTCCACCACTACCTCATAGTAGCCTAGAACACAGTCCACCACTACCTCATAGTAGCCTAGAACACAGTCCACCACCACCTCATAGTAGCCTAGAACACAGTCCACCACTACCTCATAGTAACCTAGAACACAGTCCACCACTACCTCATAGTAACCTAGAACACAGTCCACCACTACCTCATAGTAGCCTAGAACACAGTCCACCACTACCTCATAGTAACCTAGAACACAGTCCACCACTACCTCATAGTAACCTAGAACACAGTCCACCACTACCTCATAGTAGCCTAGAACACAGTCCAGTAAAAGAGGACTTCCAAGGTAATGGCCAATTGTGTACTCTTTACAATCCTTTCAATAATATTACACTCATGGTTTTCATTAGAATGGCTGAATGAGGCCTGACTGAGGGTAGTTTGCGTTTGTTGGACCCATTCCCACTTGTGTGTGTGTTTGGGCAGGCAGAGCAGTCAGAGTCCGAACTAAACATCTTGTAGATCAGTTGTGCTTCAAAGACAACAGGCATTTATGAGGAGAGCCGTTTAACCCCGGGGTGAAAGCCTGGATTCTGGTTTTTGCATGTCAAAAAGCTGTGGCCACAGGGGGAACAAAAGGTTTACAGGCTCTTTGGAGATCCTTTACTTCTGCCTACAGGACCTTGTAGTGATTAATCAAGGAGCCATTTGTTCCCAAGAATTCCAGCACGTGGCTTTAGACGTGACTTAAACATACAGTATGTTACCTCAGCCTTACAACACGTCATAACGTTACAACATCCTAGAATATACAGCCCTACGATCAATTAGACCTGGAACAAAAACAACTCCAACGTTCTCCAACGTTCTCCAACATTCCTTAATACAATTAAAAAGAACTAGGACCCTTTTCAAGACACTTGATGTGCAATTTAGTGCATTTTATTTCAATTTTCCACTCCTCTTGACTGAGCAGCTTCAAATGCTGTCTCCGGCAGCGTGAATCCCTAGCTCCCCAGAGAACCATTTAATCCTGATCTTCTCTACAAGCACAGGGATCATTTCAATGTGCATCAGACAGGCCCGCTTGATCAAAGTAGTGCATCAGTCAGTCTCACACGTCACACCACATGTCGTAAGGCCCAGCCTACCCAGTGTGAGAGATCTGAAGAGATGAACAGGGGTAACATCTTAAGAACCTGCATCCCAAATGGCACCCTACTGTCTTCCTGTCCTGCCACGTTGGGTGGGCTTCAGATCAGAGACAACATATCTCATTCTGAAACAAATATACCAAAACAACATGTACTGTACCAGTCAAAAGTTTGGACATACCTACTCGTTCAAGAGTTTCTTTATTTTTACTATCTTCTACATAATAATAATAGTGAAGACATCAAAACTATGAAATAACACATATGGAATCATGTAGTAACCAAAAAACTGATAAACAAATCAAAATATATTCTTCAAAGTAGCCACCCTTTGCCTTGATGACAGCTTTGCAAACTCTTGGCATTCTCTCAACCAGCTTCACCTGGAATGTTTTTCCAACAGTTTTGAAGGAGTTCCCACATATGCTGAGCACTTGTTGTCTGCTTTTCCTTCACTCTACGGTCCAACTCATCCCAAACCATCTCAATTGGGTTGAAGTCGGGTGATTGTGGAGGCCAGGTCATCTGATGCAGCACTCCATCACTCTGCTTCTTGGTAAAATAGCCCTTACACAGCCTGGAGGTGTGTTGGGTCATTGTCCTGTTGAAAAACAAATGATAGTCCCACTAAGCGCAAACCAGATGGGATGGCGTATCGCTGTAGAATGCTGTGGTAGCCATGCTGGTTAAGTGTACCTTGAATTCTAAACAAATCACAGAGAGTGTCACCAGCAAAGCATCCCCACACCATCACACCTCCTCCTCCATGCTTTACGGTGGGACCCACAAATGCGGAGATCATCCGTTCACCTACTCTGCGTCTCACAAAGACACAGCGGTTGGAACCAAAAATCTCACATTTGGACTCATCAGACCAAAGGACAGATTTCCATCGCTCTAATTTCCATTGCTCGTGTTTTTTGGCCCAAGCAAGTCTCTTCTTATTATTGGTGTCCTTTAGTCGTGGTTTCTTTGCAGCAATTCGACCATGAAGGCCTGATTCACACAGTCTCCTCTGAACAGTTGATGTTGAGATGTGTCTGTTACTTGAACTCCGTGAAGCATTTATTTGGGCTGCAATTTCTGAGGCTGGTAACTATAATGAATGTATCCTCTGCAGCAGAGTAACTCCGGGTCTTCCTTTCCTGTGGCGGTCCTCATGAGAGCCAGTTTCATCATAGCGCTTGATGGGTTTTGCGACTGCACTTGAAGAAACTTTCAAAGTTCTTGAAATTTTCCGGAGTGACTGACCTTCATGTCTTAAAGTAATGATGGACTGTTGTTTCTCTTTGCTTAGTTGAGCTGTTCTTGCCATAATATAGACTTGGTCTTTTACCAAATAGGGCTATCTTCTGTATACCCCACCTACCTTGTCACAACACAACTGATTGGCTCAAACGCATTAAGAAGGAAAGAAATTCCACAAATTAACTTAAGAAGGCACACCTGTTAATTGAAATGCATTCCAGGTTACTACCTCATGAAGCTGGTTGAGAGAATGACAAGAGTCTGCAAAGCTGTCATCAAGGCAAAGGGTGGCTATTTGAAGAATTTTCAAATATAAAATATATTTTGATTTGTTTAACACTTTTTTGGTTACTACATGATTCCATATGTGTTATTTCATAGTTTTGATGTCATCACTATTATTCTACAATGTGGAAAATAGTAAAAATAAAGAAAAACCCTTGAATGAGTAGGTGTGTCCAAACTTTTGACTGGTAGTGTATATTACAACAACATGTATACTACAACAACATGTATACTACAACATATATACAACAACATGTATACAACAACATGTATACTACAACATGTATACAACAACATATATACAACAACATGTATACAACAACATGTATACAACAACATATATACTACAACATATATACAACAACATGTATACAACAACATGTATACTACAACATGTATACTACAACATATATACAACAACATGTATACAACAACATGTATACTACAACATATATACAACAACATGTATACAACAACATGTATACTACAACATGTATACAACAACATGTATACTACAACATATATACAACAACATATATACAACAACATGTATACTACAACATGTATACAACAACATGTATACTACAACATATATACAACAACATATATACAACAACATGTATACTACAACATGTATACAACAACATGTATACTACAACATATATACAACAACATATATACAACAACATGTATACTACAACATATATACAACAACATATATACAACAACATGTATACTACAACATATATACAACAACATATATACTACAACATATATACAACAACATGTATACAACAACATGTATACTACAACATGTATACAACAACATGTATACTACAACATATATACAACAACATATATACAACAACATGTATACTACAACATATATACAACAACATGTATACTACAACATATATACAACAACATGTATACAACAACATGTATACAACAACATGTATACTACAACATGTATACAACAACATGTATACTACAACATATATACAACAACATGTATACTACAACATATATACAACAACATATATACAACAACATGTATACAACAACATGTATACTGTAACAACATATATACTACAACATGTATACAACAACGTGTATACTACAACAACGTGTATACTACAACAACGTGAATACTACAACATATATACTGTAACAACATATATACCACATTAACATGTATACAACAACATGTATACTACAACAACATGCATACTACAACATATATACTACAACATGTATACTACAACATGTATACTACAACAATATATACTACAACATGTATACTACAACAATATGTATACTGTAATGACATGTATACTACAACATAGTTCTACTAAAGGACACTGAGGACACTGTACCATAGTTCTACTAAAGGACACTGTACCATAGTTATACTAAAGGACACTGAGGACACTGTACCATAGTTCTATTAAAGGACACTGAGGACACTGTACCATAGTTCTACTAAAGGACACTGAGGACACTGTACCATAGTTCTACTAAAGGACACTGAGGACACTGTACCATAGTTCTACTAAAGGACACTGAGGACACTGTACCATAGTTCTACTAAAGGACACTGAGGACACTGTACCATAGTTCTACTAAAGGACACTGAGGACACTGTACCATAGTTCTACTAAAGGACACTGTACCATAGTTCTACTAAAGGACACTGAGGACACTGTACCATAGTTCTACTAAAGGACACTGAGGACACTGTACCATAGTTCTACTAAAGGACACTGTACCATAGTTCTACTAAAGGACACTGAGGACACTGTACCATAGTTCTACTAAAGGACACTGAGGAAACTGTACCATAGTTCTACTAAAGTACACTGTACTATAGTGCTACTAAAGCTGACCCTTTTTGCTCTGTTCTTTCCCCCCCAGGAAACAACACCCACCATCCATCGCTAGATGGAATTTTTCAATCCATAATGTAAAGGTACAGGGCATTACAGTCAGCAGGAAGAGAGCAGTGCCCCTGACTGCATAATGGATCAATGTCTTGGGCTCTGAGCCACATAGACAAACAGGATTAGCTTCATACCAACACAACCCTACACCCACACACACGAATGCAGGCATGCACACACACACACACACACACACACACGTCATTAACATGTTACTGCAATGTTCTTAACCTTGACCCATGCTCCTTGCATGCCATTTATTTGCAAAGCAGTAGTGTGATGGTCCCAGAAATCCATGTCATAGGTTTATTCATACTAGCTTTAACATTAAATATGTACCTCATCCATCCATCATCCATCCATCCATCCATCCATCCATCCGCCCCCCATCCATCCATCCATCCATCCATCCCCCATCCATCCATCCATCCATCCGCCCCCCATCCATCCATCCATCCATCCATCCCCCATCCATCCATCCATCCATCCGCCCCCCATCCATCCATCCATCCCCCATCCATCCATCCATCCATCCCCCATCCATCCATCCATCCATCCATCCCCCATCCATCCATCCATCCGCCCCCCATCCATCCATCCATCCATCCATCCCCCATCCATCCATCCATCCATCCGCCCCCCATCCATCCATCCATCCATCCATCCATCCATCCATCCCCCATCCATCCATCCATCCATCCATCCGCCCCCCATCCATCCATCCATCCCCCATCCATCCATCCATCCATCCCCCATCCATCCATCCCCCATCCATCCATCCATCCATCCATCCCCCATTCATCCATCCATCCATCCATCCATCCATCCGCCCCCCATCCATCCATCCATCCCCCATCCATCCATCCCCCATCCATCCATCCATCCGCCCCCCATCCATCCATCCATCCATCCATCCCCCATCCATCCATCCCCCATCTATCCATCCATCCATCCGCCCCCCATCCATCCATCCATCCATCCATCCCCCATCCATCCATCCATCCATCCGCCCCCCATCCATCCATCCATCCATCCATCCATCCATCCATCCCCCATCCATCCATCCATCCATCCATCCGTCCCCCATCCATCCATCCGTCCCCCACCCCCCCATCCATCCCCCCTTCCATCCATCCCACATCCATCCATCCATCCATCCGCCCCCCATCCATCCATCCATCCATCCATGTATTCATCCCCCATCCATCCATCCATCCATCCATCCATCCATTCATCCGTCCCCCATCCATCCATCCGTCCCCCATCCATCCGTCCCCCACCCCCCCATCCATCCCCCCTTCCATCCATCCCCCATTCATCCATCCCACATCCATCCATCCATCCGTCCCCCATCCATCCATCCCCCACCCATCCATTCATCCGTCCCCCATCCATCCATCCGTCCCCCATCCATCCATCCATCCATCCGTCCCCCATCCATCCATCCATTCATCCGTCCCCCATCCATTCATCCGTCCCCCATCCATCCATCCGTCCCCCATCCATCCATCCGTCCCCCATCCATCCATTCATCCGTCCCCCATCCATCCATCCGTCCCCCATCCATCCATCCCCCATCCATCCATCCATCCATCCGCCCCCATCCATCTATCCATCCATCCATCCATGTATTTATCCCCCATCCATCCATCCATTCATCCATCCCCCATCCATCCATCCATCCCCCATCCATCCATCCATCCATCCCCCATCCATCCCCCCTTCCATCCATCCCCACATCCATCCATCCATCCCCTCATTCATCCATCCCTCATCCATCCATCCCCACATCCAGCCATCCATCCATGTATTCATCCCCCATCCATCCATCCCCTCATCCATCCATCCATCCATCCATCCATTCATCCCCCCACCCATCCATCCATTGCATGCATCAACCAGTAACCACACATCCAGAAATCCCCTTTTTCCAACAGGCTAAATCCTCACCTGTAAATACAGCATTTCCCAAGACAATTCAAGAATCTGAAGCATGAGGCGATGGTCATACTGGATTAGTATTATTTTCAGTAAGTGGTTTCCACTGGTCGGTAGTGTGACTATGACAGAGGAGCTATCAGCCATGGTTTGTGTCCCAAATGGCACCCTATTCCCTATATAGTGCCCTACGTTTGACCAGGGCTCTGGAATAGGGTGCATTTGGTTTTGACGAGGGCCCATAGGGCTCTGGTCAAAAGTAGTGCACTATGGAGTGGAGCACTACAGTACATAGGGAATAGGGTGCCATTTGGGACAGGGTATGTAGGGACAGAAAGAAAAGGTTCTAAGGCATGATGGTGAAAACAGGTGGTAGGGTTGGGGGTGGGGCACGTTGGGGGTGGGGCACGTTTGGGGCTTTAAATCCATATAATTCATCAAATTGCTTGCTTTAATCCAGGGTTTATGGACACAGCAAACTCTGCTTTCGCAAACTCACTGCAGCTTTACAGGAAAATACTGCGTAGTGTATAATCCCTGGTTTATGACGTCTATATCCACATTGAGATACAAGTCTATAGGATGTGATGGTTTACCCATTGAATGGCCCTTTTTTCACAATCCAAGTTCCCACAGTCAAAACATAAACAGGCACTTAATTGATTGCCATCTTTCAATGATCTTTCAACCTCACCAATGCATTATAATGAAATAATACTTCAAAATTAGTTTAGATTGATAATGTCTTCACTATGTGTGGTCCTCTGTAGCTCAGCTGGTAGAGCACGGCGCTTGTAACGCCAGGGTAGTGGGTTCGATAGCCGGGACCACCCATACGTAAAAATGTAAATTGCTTTGAATAAAAGTGTCTGCTAAATGGCTTATTATTATTATTATTATTATTATTATTATTATTATTATTATTATTATTATTATTATTATTATTATTATTATGTTTAATTACTGTGTAATCATTTATTTTCTGGTGGATCCTTCAGACCAGATGTGGAAACATCAAGCCAAGAAGGAGATGCTATAGCTATTCCATTCAGATGGTGTCTAAGTCCTCACATTCATGTTGATAACCCAAAGGTTATTGAACACAACCCACTCTAAAATAAACCTCCCGTGATGTTGGTCGGCTATCTAACTACCTGGGAGGTTTCGTGCCGTGTGATCACCTGAGATAATAAGAAGTGCGTGTCGTCGTGATGTTGTATGAACGTGTTATATTACCGGCCGGACCCTCCAGCAGCGCTATCGCCATCTGCCGGTCATTTCACTTCACGTAGCCTTCTGACACGGAATTATTTTACAACGAAATCCATTCGAAATGAATTAGGAAAATAACCCATTATTTGCATTGCAAATATGTGAACGGATTTTTGTTCTATTCGTCGAAGAGTCAGCATCGAAGAGTCATATAGGATACTAACAATAATAAATTTTTGTTGACATGCTGATTTAAACCCATTATGCTAAATGTTGATTGAAAAGAAGACAACTATCCATGGAGAAAACATTATGCCAATAATAGGAAGAATGTTCATTGTATTTAAAGTGCTTACCTTGTATGTTGACAGCCAGGAGGACTATCCAAACACTCGCCAACATCGCCATGGCACTTCAACTCTCCGGACCTCTGTGATAGCTTCCCCTGAGTGGATGGGATATGTTCAGTCCAGATGATTTAGATAAGGCATGCAACTCTCCGGACCTCTGTGATAGCTTCCCCTGAGTGGATGGGATATGTTCAGTCCAGATGATTTAGATAAGGCATGCAACTCGAGTGCAAATTCCAGTCCGTCCGTTGGTTAGGAATACGCCTTTACCTTGAGACCCGATATCGATGTGGAACTACTTTCAAACTAATGAATTAATGCGAGCCGACGTGGAAAGCATCAATTCTTGACCGACTAGTTCGCCCTACGCTCAGTAGCTCTGAACTACGCAACTCGAAACGGCGAACGTACGGTAGATTGACGAGTAGATCTCCCGCGAGTTTGACTAGATTTCCAAGGCGCAATTTACGCACGACCGAACAAACGAGATGATGCGTTCTTATCTAACGGAGTTCGGTGAACGATCGGGAGAATAGAAATCGTCCAAATAGAGGTTTGTATTGTGGTGAAGTCAGGCAGCAGGCTATCTATCCTCAGTCTACCTTGAAATCCGTGTTTCATCCAGTGCTGCAGTTTGCCACTGCCTACCCCCCTCTAGTCTTTTGGAATAGAGGCGAGGGGGCGGGAGCTGCTCGATGGCTCAATGACCAGTTCCAGAAAACACAAGGGATAGTTCTTCTGAATTATTTGCGTCCTTAGCTGCAGATGATATCCAATAGAGGACAGTTCTGCAAAGGTCTTCTTTACTTGTTTTGAACGAAACAATAGCCTTAGTTCCCTCTTTCCCCCTCCGTTGACTCGGTAGACAGAGCAGACTTGTATCCGGTAGTTCTTCCGATCAATACTTCTCATGAAATAACAAAGCTCTTTTCATAAAATAGCCTGCAAACCCCTGTATGCGGATTTTCCCACAAAGACGCCACAACCTGAAATGGCCCAATGTATCTGACAAGCTCCGAGTACAGATCCGAATCGGTGACGTTAGACGAGGAGGGGCTTGGACGGTCATGAAAAGGCAACGGGCAGCAGCAGTCAGCAGCCAGCCTACTTTAGCAGCAAACTAAAAAAGTTTGCATTAAAACAACTTGACTTTACCTATTAGCAGGTACATGTAGGCCTATTTACATATCTCAATATCGTATTTCCTAGATTAAATATAAAATAACAACTTATGAGGACATTTGAGGACATGGATTTTATTGATTTTATTATTTATGTTTTTTTAATTGTTTATTTGCACATACTGTATATCTGCACATATATATGAACGTGTATAATGTCTTATTATAATGCATATGTTTTTTCTATGTGGGACATTTACAACGGACTCAAAATGGCTGTGATTTAGTCATTATATTACATTATGAGATAGTAGACATTAGTCTCCGAGTGCATTACAACAGCATCATACACAGTTATAATGATTCCAGAGATAAAAGGCAACATGATTTCTTGGTCTTTATGTCAGAGGCATGTTTGTTCCACATGCCAAAATGTTGTGTCCTGCTGAACACACAGCCTAGACCGCACCATTTGTGACCAATCATGATTCATTCCCCCCCCCCCCCCCCCAGGGATTTGACAATTTGCCATTGCCACAGGATAATTATGTTTGATTCTGAAAATGTCTGAATAATAAACTAAAAAAACACCATGTATTTATTACCGGGATAATTGTAGCCCCCCAGCGCCGTTCGATATGACACAACCCCTACCAGAACCCTACCAGAGCAGGGCAGAGTGGAACAAACAAACTATTTACCTGTTCCATAATATACAGGTACATTCTAAATATTTATCAATATAGAAACAATGATCTAATTACTCAAACATTTGTACTTCCTAGTGGTAACATTTAATTGGCAAACGACATGATTAATAAAGTTAAACAAATGTTTGGCAGGCCTAAAACCGATGACAGTAGGTATCCGACTAGGCCTACAAAACGTGCCAGTCTTTTCTCTTTCTGGTAATGATCAACAAACAACATGACCTCTCTACATAACAAAGAATTCATACATTAAAGGTGCTTTTTTATTTTATAATCACAAGACTGGTTTTTAATGAGCAGGTCAGATAATTAGATGATGGACTCTGAGACCAGTCTCAGTTTACCCCAGTCTCAGTTTGCAGGGTTTCTTCAACACAGGAACAAATAGCACATTAATAGTAGCCTATATTCAGTACATTCCTGTGCTGTAATATTGTTTGTTTTGTGTGCTGTGAAACATGAAGGTCTCACCTCCCTGTACCAAAATAGACTAACCCTGATACTGGAGAATGATTAGGTGAGGAGTGAAGGTGAAATACTTCCCTCTTGTGGACAACAACTCCTTGGATGATTGAGGATCTTCCATCAGCAGTTTTCCACTTGTTATGCCAGTCACTCAATTAGCCCATGTAGCTAACTTTGCTAGGTACGGTAGTCTAGCCAGCTATCTAACCTTTGTAGCCTAATCATCACCACATTAACTGGGCATGTGCTCAGGGCAGGGCCGGCTTACCGCACGGGCACGCAGGGCACCCAACCCCCCCAAAAATATATTGATTATTTGGTTGGGGGCCCCCTGGAGGTCGGGGTCCCCCCAGATAGCATATGAACACGTCATAAGAAATGGCAAAATGTGTAGAATAGCAGGAAAGTAGCTTTAAAACTACAACATTTGTTCTCATCCTCATGGCAAAAGAAGAGTAGAATGAGATGAGCAATAAAACAGCACATGTTTCTCTCTGCCCTCTGGAAAAATGTGTTGATCCAGCCCTGGCTCAGGGGCTCTGACCTCCAGGGGGCCCCCATTGATTTTGTAAGTCACTCTCACACAGAAATCATTGCATAAGTCATGGCAAAATGTGTAGAATTGCAGGAAATTAGCTTTAAAACAGCAAAAGTTTCTTAGGCAATGCAGCAGAATCAGAATAGTTATATTTAAGAATTTGATCATTTTTGACCTCAGATGTCTAATGTCCCCAATAACATATATACACTGTATTTACCACACATCTCTATACACTGTATTTACCACACATCTCTATACACTGTATTTACATCTCTATATAGGAAGTAGTATAGCCCCATTTGTAATAATAATAATAATATGCCATTTAGCATTTGTACTAGCCATGACACATACAGTTGTGATGTTGATTTTCATAAACTGGAATAAAATACATTTTCCGTGGCAAAATTTGTAGAATTGAGGGAAATTAGCTTTAAAACTTCAACACTTACTCTACACCTCATGGCAACATGTGGAGAATTGCAGGACATCTACTTTAACACTGCACTAAAATGTTTTGCTTGTGATTTGGGAGGGCCCCGACCAAATCTCGCTTAGAGCCCCGAAAAGGATCAATACAACCATTTGGCAATTTACATCATTTAGCAGACGCTCATATCCAGAGCAACTTATAGTTAAGTGAGTGCATATATATATTTTTTTTTTCATACAGGCCACCCGTGGGAATTGAACCCACAACCCTGGCGTTACAACCACCATGCTCTACCAACTGAGCTACCTCCCTGCCGGCCATTCCCTCCCCTACCCTGGACCAATTGTGTACCGCCCCATGGGTCTCCCGGCCGCGGCCGACTACGACAGAGTCTGGATTCAAACCAGGATCTCTAGTGGCACAGCTAGCACTGCGATGCAGTGCCTTAGACCACTGTGCCACTCAGGAGGCAATGTTGATACAAACTTTTTACCCCTTTTTGGTTTGGGGTTAGTGATATTTCCCTGCTCTTCCCAGCCAATTGGGATGCAATCCTGAGCCCAAGCTGTGATCCTAGCCCCTGCACGCCTGCATTCATGACCCAATATTATTCAATTATTAAACAGTAGAATACCTACTTCCGCAGCTCACAGTTGCAGCAGCTGAATACTTAGTGAACTACAGTAAATGAGGTTAACCATCACTGGAACAAAAGTGGAATACCAATAATTCTGTGTCTGTGTTCCAAAGGGGCACCCTATTCCCTATATAGTGCAATCCTTTTGAGCAAGGCCCTAAGAAATAGGGTGTCATTTGGGACGCAACATGTATGATAACAAAAGGACTGAAGAGAAGGTGGATGAGCCATGAGAAACTATACCTGACCAGACTAAAGAGTCATGAGAAACTATACCTGACCAGACTAAAGAGCCATGAGAAACTATACCTGACCAGACTAAAGAGCCATGAGAAACTATACCTGACCAGACTAAAGAGTCATGAGAAACTACACCTGACCAGACTAAAGAGTCATGAGAAACTACACCTGACCAGACTAAAGAGCCATGAGAAACTATACCTGACCAGACTAAAGAGCCATGAGAAACTATACCTGACCAGACTAAAGAGCCATGAGAAACTATACCTGACCAGACTAAAGAGCCATGAGAAACTATACCTGACCAGACTAAAGAGTCATGAGAAACTACACCTGACCAGACTAAAGAGCCATGAGAAACTATACCTGACCAGACTAAAGAGTCATGAGAAACTATACCTGACCAGACTAAAGAGCCATGAGAAACTATACCTGACCAGACTAAAGAGTCATGAGAAACTATACCTGACCAGACTAAAGAGTCATGAGAAACTATACCTGACCAGACTAAAGAGTCATGCAACGCTAATCACACTTTCATAAAGAGAAAAACTAAACCAATTGACTGTATATCAATATAGTGTGAGCTTCATAGTAAATACAGTTTCCCATAAGGAAAATACAAGATATGATATGTAGTGTACTACCATATCCTTTATGAACACAGTTAAATAAGGAGTGATTGAAAACACGGAATAACGTACAGATTATGTGGTCTGAATGCATTTTCAGACCAGCCAATTACAGAACATTGTTTGAAATTTGGTGTGCAACGGTGTGCTTTAGGACCACGCGGACGCCTCTGAGCGGTGAGGTAGGCTGTTTGGAGTGTTTATCCAACTGGATAAAACAAAAAATAAAAAAGTTACGCCCCCCCCCCACTTCTAAAACCAAAGTTGCGCACCTGCCTGATTAAGACCACACAGGCTGGCAGTCCATACAGGCTCAACTTTTAATGTCACATGCACACGTACAGTGAAATGCCTTGCAAGCTCTAAACCCAACAATGCAGTAATCAATAACAATGTAAAACTAAAAATAACAAGGTAGAACAAAAACACAATAAATAAAAATAAGAAAAAAGTAGAACAAATAAAGTAAAATAAAAATAAAATAAGTCTGGACAATTTGTGAGCATCGAACCGCGGTCTTTTATCAAGAACCTTAAGCTGAAACTAGTCTAGCTGCAACCGAATGGCTGTGGTAGCCAGCTAGCTAGCTACCTGCTATTAGCCACTGTTAGCGGTCTAAACCATTGTCCGTGCCCTGCACTACCGACCAGTAGTCATTTCTGCCGGAATCACTGGACCCTAGCGCCGGATCATCGCAACTAGCTAGCTGCAACCGAATGGCTGTTGTCGTTGGCCAATTACCATTGCCCCTTAGCAAGCACCAGTTAGCCTTGAGCTAGCCTCGAGCAGGCCCATATCCCGGCTATCTACCTCTCTGTCAACCGGACAGGACCTCCTAGTGTCGACACAGAGCCCCGCCGATCCAACACGACTGGTCTGCCGACGAAATCATCTGATGTGGTTTCAACAGGCTTCCCGTTACAACGTCGACCACGAAGATCCATCTGCTAGCCCCGGCCCGCTAGCACACGCAAGCCGTGCCTCTTGCTTGCCAGTGCTGTAGCAGCCCCCGAACTACCTTTACATTTACATTTACGTCATTTAGCAGACGCTCTTATCCAGAGCGACTTACAAATTGGTGCATTCACCTTATAGCCAGTGGGATAACCACTTTACAATGTTTTTTTTTTTTTTTTTTTTTTGGGGGGGGTGGGGGGTGGGGTGGGGTAGAAGGATTACTTTATCCTATCCCAGGTATTCCTTAAAGAGGTGGGGTTTCAAATGTCTCCGGAAGGTGGTGAGTGACTCCGCTGTCCTGGCATCGTGAGGGAGCTTGTTCCACCATTGGGGTGCCAGAGCAGCGAACAGTTTTGACTGGGCTGAGCGGGAACTATGCTTCCGCAGAGGAAGGGGAGCCAGCAGGCCAGAGGTGGATGAACGCAATGCCCTCGTTTGGGTGTAGGGACTGATCAGAGCCTGAAGGTACGGAGGTGCCGTTCCCCTCACAGCTCCATAGGCAAGCACCATGGTCTTGTAACAGATGCGAGCTTCAACTGGAAGCCAGTGGAGTGTGCGGAGGAGCGGGGTGACGTGAGAGAACTTGGGAAGGTTGAACACCAGACGGGCTGCGGCATTCTGGATGAGTTGTAGGGGTTTAATGGCACAGGCAGGGAGCCCAGCCAACAGCGAGTTGCAGTAATCCAGACGGGAGATGACAAGTGCCTGGATTAGGACCTGTGCCGCTTCCTGTGTAAGGCATGGTCGTACTCTCCGAATGTTGTAGAGCATGAACCTACAGGATCGGGTCAACGCCTTGATGTTAGCGGAGAACGACAGGGTGTTGTCCAGGGTCACGCCAAGGCTCTTCGCACTCTGGGAGGAGGACACAACAGAGTTGTCAACCGTGATGGCGAGATCATGGAACAGGCAGTCCTTCCCCGGGAGGAAGAGCAGCTCCGTCTTGCCAAGGTTCAGCTTGAGGTGGTGATCCGTCATCCATACTGATATGTCTGCCAGACATGCAGAGATGCGATTCGCCACCTGGTTATCAGAAGGGGGAAAGGAGTAGATTAGTTGTGTATCGTCAGCGTAGCAATGATAGGAGAGGCCATGTGAGGATATGACAGAGCCAAGTGACTTGGTGTATAGCGAGAATAGGAGAGGGCCTAGAACTGAGCCCTGGGGGACACCAGTGGTGAGAGCACGTGGTGCGGAGACAGCTTCTCGCCACGCCACATGGTAGGCGCGACCGGTCAGGTAGGACGCAATCCAAGAGTGAGCCGCGCCGGAGATGCCCAGCTCGGAGAGGGTGGAGAGGAGGATCTGATGGTTCACAGTATCAAAGGCAGCAGACAGGTCTAGAAGGACAAGAGCAGAGGAGAGAGAGTTAGCTTTAGCAGTGTGGAGAGCCTCCGTGACACAGAGAAGAGCAGTCTCAGTTGAATGACCAGTCTTGAAACCTGACTGGTTTGGATCAAGAAGGTCATTCTGAGAGAGATAGCAAGAGAGTTGGCTAAAGACGGCACGCTCAATAGTTTTGGAGAGAAAAGAAAGAAGGGATACTGGTCTGTAGTTGTTGACATCAGAGGGATCGAGTGTTGGTTTTTTGAGAAGGGGTGCAACTCTCGCTCTCTTGAAGACGGAAGAGACATAGCAAGCGGTCAAGGATGAGTTGATCAGCGATGTGAGGTAGGGGAGAAGGTCACCGGAGATGGTCTGGAGAAGAGAGGAGGGGATAGGGTCAAGCGGGCAGGTTGTTGGGCGGCCTGCAGTCACAAGTCGCAAGATTTTATCTGGAGAGAGAGGGGAGAAAGAAGTCAAAGCATAGGGTAGGGCAGTGTGAGCAGGACCAGCAGTGTCATTTGACTTAACAAACGAGGATCGGATGTCGTCAACCTTCGTTTCAAAGTGGTTGACGAAGTCATCCACAGAGAGGGGGGGGGGGGGGGGGGGGGGGGGGGATTCAGCAAGGAGGAGAATGTGGCAAAGAGCTTCCTAGGGTTAGAGGCAGATGCTTGGAATTTAGAGTGGTAGAAAGTGGCCTTAGCAGCAGAAACAGATGAAGAAAATGTAGAGAGGAGGGAGTGAAAAGATGCCAGGTCCGCAGGGAGTCTAGTTTTCTTCCATTTCCGCTCAGCTGCCCGGAGCTCTGTTCTGTGAGCTCGCAATGAGTCATCAAGCCACGGAGCTGGAGGGGAGGACCGAGCCGGCCGGCAGGATAGGGGACATAGAGAGTCAAAGGATGCAGAAAGGGAGGAGAGGAGGGTTGAGGAAGCAGAATCAGGAGATTGGAGGGAGAATGATTGAGCAGAGGGAAGAGATGATAGGATGGAAGAGGAGAGAGTAGCGGGAGAGAGAGAGCGAAGGTTGCGACGGCGCATTACCATCTGTGTAGGGGCAGAGTAAGTAGTGTTGGAGGAGAGCGAGAGAGAAAAGGATACAAAGTAGTGGTCGGAGACATGGAGGGGAGTTGCAGTGAGATTAGTAGAAGAACAGCATCTAGTAAAGATGAGGTCAAGCGTATTGCCTTGTGAGTAGTGGGGGACGGTGAGAGGGTGAGGTCAAAAGAGGAGAGGAGTGGAAGGAAGGAGGCAGAGAGAAATGAGTCAAATGTAGACGTAGGGAGGTTGAAATCCCCCAGAACTGTGAGGGGATTTAGGCTTTAGGCTTTATGCCTCTCTCCCATGTCAATATGCCTTGCACTATTTCACTGTAGAGCCCCCAGTCCAGCTCAACCTGCCTTAGATAGCTCCTTTGTCCCACCCCCCATACACGCGGAGACCGACTCAATCGGTGCCTCCAGTGATGCTATCTCTTTCATCGTTACCCAACGCTTAGATTTACCTCCACTGTACTCATATACTTCCATATCCTTGTCTGTACATAATGCCCTGAATCTATTTTACAATGCCCGGAAATCTGCCCCTTTTATTCTCTGTACCCAACGCACTAGAAGACCAGTTTTTAAAGCCTTTAGCCGTATCCTTATTATACTCCTCCTCTGTTCCTCTGGTGATGTAGAGGTTAACCCTGTAGCCCCCAGTATCACTCCTACTCCCCAGGCGTTATCATTTGTTGACTTCTGTAACCGTAAAAGCCTTGGTTTCTTGCACGTTAACATCAGAAGCCTCCTCCCCAAGTTTGAGTTGTTCACTGCGTTAGCACACTCCGCCAACCCTGATGTTCTAGCAGTGTCTGAATCCTGGCTTAGGAAGGCCACCAAAAATGCAGAAATGTCCATCCCCAACTACAATATTTTCCGTCTAGATAGAACTGCCAAAGGGGGTGGGGTTGCAATCTACTGTAGAGATACCCTGCAGAGCTCTATCATACTATCCAGGTCTGTGCCCAAACAGTTTGAGCTTCTACTTATAAATATCCACCTTTCCAGAAATAAGTCTCTCACTGTTGCCGTTTGCTACAGACCCGCCTCAGCCCCGAGCTGTGCCCTGGACACCATATGTGAACTGATTGCCCCCCATCTATCCTCAGAGTTTGTACTGCTTGGTGACCTAAACTGGGATATGCTTAACACCCCGGCCAACCTACAAACTAAACTAGATGCCCTCAATCTCACACAAATGATCAAGTAACCTACCAGGTACAACCCTACATCTGTAAACCTGGGCACCCTCATAGATATCATCCTGACTAATTTACCCTCTAAATACACCTCCGCTGTCTTCAACCAGTATCTCAGCAATCACTGCCTTATTGCCTGCGTCCGTAATGGGTCCGCGGTCAAATGACCATCCCTCATCACTGCCAAATGCTCCCTAAAACACTTTAGCGAGCAGGCCTTTCTAATTGACCTGGCCCGGGTATCCTGGATGGATATTGACCTCATTCCGTCAGTAGAGTATGCCTGGTTGTTCTTTAAAAGTGCTTTCCTCTCAATCTTAAATAAACATGCCCCATTCAAAATATTCAGAACTAACAACAGATATAGCTCCTGGTTCTCCTCAGACTTGACTGCCCTTGACCAGCACAAAAACATCCTGTGGCGTACTGCATTAGCATCAAACAGCCCCGGCGATATACAACTTTTCAGGGAAGTCAGGATCCAATATACGCAATCAGTTAGGAAAGCAAAGGCTAGCTTTTTCAAAAGAAATGTGCATCCTGTAGCACTAACTCCAAAAGGTTTTGGGACACTGTAAAGTCCATGGAGAATAAGAGCACCTCCTCCCAACTGCCCACTGCACTGAGGCTAGGAAACACTGTCACCACCGATAAATCTACGATAACCGAGAATTTCAACAAGCATTTTGCTACGGCTGGCCATGCTTTCCATCTGGCTACCACTACCCCGGCCACCAGCTCTGCAACCTCCGCTGCAACTTGCCCATGCCACCCCCCCCCCGTAAACTCTCATTCCAGACTCACATTAAGCATCTGCAATGAAAAGTTAGATCTAGAATCGGCTTCCTATTTCGCAACAAAGCCTCCTTCACTCATGCTGCCAAACATGCCCTCGTAAAACTGACTATCCTACTGATCCTTGACTTCGGCGATGTCATTTACAAAATAGACTCCAACACTCTACTCAGAAAATTGGATGTAGTCTATCACAGTGCCATCCGTTTTGTCACCAAAGCCCCATATACTCCTTTGGCCGCCATTCCTTCCAGTTCTCTGCTGCCAATGACTGGAACGAACTGCAAAAATCTCTGAAGCTGGACACTTATCTCCTCACTAACTTTAAGCATCAGTTGTCAGAGCAGCTTACCGATCACTGCACCTGTACACAGCCATTCTGAAATTAGCCCACCCAACTACCTCATCCCCATATTGTTATTAATTTTGCTAATTTGCACCCCAGTATCTCTATTTGCACATAATCTTTTGCACATCTATCATTCCAGTGTTAATACGAAATTGTTACTATTGTTACTATTTTACTACTATGGCCTATTTATTGCCTTACCTCCATAATTTACTACATTCACACACACTGTATATATATTTTCTATTGTATTTTTGACTTTATGTTTTGTTTACCCCATATGTAACTCTGTGTTGTTGTTTTTATCGCACTGCTTTGCTTTATCTTGGCCAGGTAACAGTTGTACATGAGAACTTGTTCTCAACTGGCTTACCTGGTTAAATAAAGGTGAAATAAATAAATAAATAAAAAATACTATATACAGAGTCAGTGAGTCCAGTACCATATTTACAATGTGCAGGGACCACCTGGTAGACCTCCTGGCAGACCACCTGGCAGACCTCCTGGAAGACCACCTGGCAGACCACCTGGCAGACAACCAGGCAGACCACCTGGCAGACCACCTGAAAGACCTCCTGGCAGACCACCTGAAAGACCTCCTGGCAGACCAACTGAAAGACCTACTGGCAGACCACCTGAAAGACCTCCTGGCAGAACACCTGGCAGACCACCTGGCAGACAACTGAAAGACTCCTGGAAAACCACCTGGCAGACCACCTGGTAGACACCTGAAAGACCACCTGGCAGACCACCTGGTAGACACCTGAAAGACCACCTGGCAGACCACCTGGTAGACACCTGAAAGGCCACCTGGCAGACCACCTGGTAGACACCTGAAAGACCACCTGGCAGATTTACTGCACCCCCATAATGTATGTGGAGTAACTCTAATCACCCTGTTATTAAGTGGCTGAAGATGTGATTGATTAGGGTAGATTAGACTATAGAGTCAGGACCCTGGATAAAGGTAGATTAGACTATAGAGTCAGGACCCTGGATAAAGGAAGATTAGACTATAGAGTCAGGACCCTGGATAAAGGTAGATTAGACTATAGAGTCAGGACCCTGGATAAAGGTAGATTAGACTATAGAGTCAGGACCCTGGATAAAGGTAGATTAGACTATAGAGTCAGGACCCTGGATAAAGGTAGATTAGACTATAGAGTCAGGACCCTGGATAAAGGTAGATTAGACTATAGAGTCAGGACCCTGGATAAAGGTAGATTAGACTATAGAGTCAGGACCCTGGATAAAGGTAGATTAGAATATAGAGTCAGGACCCTGGATTAAGGTAGATTAGACTATAGAGTCAGGACCCTGGATAAAGGTAGATTAGACTATAGAGTCAGGACCCTGGATAAAGGTAGATTAGACTATAGAGTCAGGACCCTGGATAAAGGTAGATTAGACTATAGAGTCAGGACCCTGGATAAAGGTAGATTTGACTATAGAGTCAGGACCCTGGATAAAGGTAGATTAGTAGACACTACTCAGACAATACACAACTTAACATTTCTGTGTCACCAGAGGATTTTAGCTCCACAAATAAATTATTAGACCATATTAGTGATTTAAATACTTGGATGGCTCACAACTTCCTCCAGCTAAATCAAGACAAGACCGAGGTACTTATTGTTGGAGCCAAAGCACAGAGAGAGAATCTGGCTGCACATTTTAATTCACAGGTAACAAAGATAAAACACCTATTATTTTAGATTCTGAACTACATTTCGAATCACACATTAGGAATGTGACCAAAATAGACTTTTACCAACTGAAGAACATTGCTCAGGTGCGGCCGGTTCGCTCTCAGGCTGATACAGAAAGGCTGTCACGTATACGCCAGGAGTCAGGAAGCAGGTGAGTTAAATTATGAGAATAAGACAGGAGAAGCGTTAATTTCTTGGTGTCCCAGCTGCCTTGAGATCATTGACAAGATGGCATAGCAGTGCGTTCGTGTATTGTATTGTGTCCTCGTGTAAATAGCCAGTTTTTTTGTTTTTTGTATTTTATTCGTATATATTTCTCAATCTCACTTTCCATCCTTTAACTAAATATACTTTCCTGCAACCCGCCTCACACAATGTGGAACGGATTCTATTATTTCTTTATTTTTATCAAGAACCTACGGCTGAAACTAGCCAGCTAACTAGCTACTTGCTATTAGCCACCGTTAGCGGTCTTCACCACTGTCCGTGGCCTGCACTACCTACCAGCCAGCTCTAGCCTGGACAATTATAGGCCAGTCTGCACAGCGTGCTATCGACCCAGAGCATATCGGATTTTCTGCCGCAATCACTGAATCACTGGATCCCAACACCGGACTATCGCAACTAGTAAGCTGAAACCGAATGGCTGTTGTTGGCTAATATCCACTTCCCTACGTACCAGTTAGCCTTGAGCTAGCCTCGAGCCAGTCCCATCTCCCGGCCATCTGCTAGCACCGGCCCGCTAGCACGCGCAAACAACAGCCGTGCCTCCTGCTCGCCTGTGCTTTAGCAGCCTACGATCTGCTCCCGGACTTACTTAGTGCTGTTCACTGGACCTTATGATCACTCAGCTACACAGCTAATGCCTGCTGGACTGTTCCTTTACACGGTACCCCATCCTGTTTATCTGTTTAGCCTCAGCCCAAACTTTCGTCGCCATTACCAGCTGTTGTCTTAGCCCTCTCGAATAACACCTGTGATTGCGATATGCCTGTCTCCCATGTCAATATGCCTTGCCTATTGCTGTTTGGGTTAGTTCTGCCTCAAATAGCTCCTTTGTTCCACCCCCATACACGCGGAGACCGGCTCAATCGGTACCTCTAGTGATGCTATCTCTTTCATAGTTACCCAATGCTTAGGTTTACCTCCACTATACTCATATCCTTCCATATCCTTGTCTGTACATAATGCCCTGAATCTATTCTCTGTACCCAACGCACTAGAAGACCAGTTCTTAAAGCCTTTAGCCATATCCTTATTCTAGTCCTCCTCTGTTCCTCTGGTGATGTAGAGGTTAACCCAGGCCCTGTGGCCCCCAGGTGCTATCATTTGTTGACTTCTGTAACCGTAAAAGCCTTGGTTTCTTGCATGTTAACATCAGAAGTCTCCTCCCCAAGTTTTAGTTATTCACTGCGTTAGCACACTCTGCCAACCCTGATGTTCTAGCAGTGTCTGAATTCTGGCTTAGGAAGGCCACCAAAAATTCTGAAATGTCCATCCCCAACTACAACATTTTCCGTCTAGATAGAAATGCCAAAGGGGGCAGAGTTGCAATCTACTGTAGAGATAGCCTGCAGAGCTCTATCATACTATCCAGGTCTGTGCCCAAACAGTTTGAGCTTCTACTTCTAAAAATTCACCTTTCCAGAAATAAGTCTCTCACTGTTGCCGCTTGCTACAGACCCCCCTCAGCCCCCAGTTGTGCTCTGGACACCATATGTGAATTGCTTGCCCCCCATCTATCCTCAGAGTTCGTACTGCTTGGGGACCTAAACTGGGATATGCTTCACACCCCGGCCGTCCTACAATCTAAACCAGATGCCCTCAATCTCACACAAATTATCAAGGAACCTACCAGGTACAACCCTAAATCCGTAAACATGGGCACCCTCATAGATATCATCCTGACTAATTTACACTCTAAATTCACCTCTGCTGTCTTCAACCAGGATCTCAGCGATCACTGCCTTATTGCCTGCGTCCGTAATGGGTCCGCGGTCAAACTCCAAAAAGTTTTGGGACACTGTAAAGTCCATGGAGAATAAGAGCACCTCATCCCAGCTACCCACTGCACTGAGGCTAGGAAACACTGTCACCACCGATAAATCTACGATAATCGAGAATTTCAACAAGCATTTTGCTACGGCTGGCCATGCTTTCTTCTCAGATTGAGTTCAATGTGTCAAATCAGAGGGCCTGTTGTCTGGACCTCTGGCAGTCTCTATGGGGGTGCCACAGGTCCAGACTCTATTCTCTGTGTATATCAATGATGTCGCTCTTGCTGCTGGTGACTCTCAGATCCACCTCTACGCAGATGACACCATTTTGTATACATCTGGCTCTTCATTGGACACTGTGTTAACAAACCTCCAAACGAGCTTCAATGCCATACAACACTCCTTCCGTGGCCTCCAACTGCTCTTAAACGCTAGTAAAACTAAATGCATGCTCTTCAATCGAACGCTGCTTGCACCCGCCCGCCTGACTAGAATCACTACTCTCGGCGGGTCTGACTTAGAATATGTGGACAACTACAAATACCTAGGTGTCTGGTTAGACCATGAACTCTCCTTCCAGACGCACATTAAGCATCTCCAATTCAAAGTTAAATCTAGAATTGGCTTCCTATTTTGCAACAAAGCCTCCTTCACTCATGCTGCCAAACATGCCCTCGTAAAACTGACTATCCTACCGATCCTTGACTTCGGCGATGTCATTTACCAAATAGCCTCCAACACTCTACTCAGCAAATTGGATGTAGTCTATCACAGTGCCATCCGTTTTGTCACCAAAGCCCCATATACTACCCACCATTGTGACCTGTATGATCTCGTTGGCTGGCCCTCACTACATATTCGTCGCCAAACCCACTGGCTCCAGGTCATCTATAAATAACTTCTTGGCAAATCCCTGCCTTATCTTAGATCATTGGTCACCATAGCAACACCCACCCGAAGTATGCGTTCCAGCAGGTATATCTCACTGGTCATCCCCAAAGCCAACACCTCCTTTGGCCGCCACTCCTTCCAGTTCTCTGCTGCAAATGACTGGAACGAACTGCAAAAATCTCTGAAGCTGGAGACACTTACTGTATCTCCCTCACTAACTTTAAGCATCAGTTGTCAGAGCACCTTACCGATCACTGCACCTGTACACAGCCCATCTGTAATTAGCCCACCCAACTACCTCATCCCCATATTGTTATTTATTTTGCTAATTTGCACCCCAGTATCTCTATTTGCACATCTTCTTCTGCACATCTATCACTCCAGTGTTAATACTAAATTGTAATTATTTTGCACTATGGCCTATTAATTGCCTTACCTCCATAACTTGCTACATTTGCACACACTGTATATAGATTTTCTATTGTGTTATTGACTGTACGTTTTGTTCATTCCATATGTAACTCTGTGTTGTTGTTTTTATCGCACTGCTTTGCTTTATCTTGGCCAGGTCGCAGTTGTAAATGAGAACTTGTTCTCAACTGGCTTACCTGGTTAAATAAAGGTGAAATACAAAATAAAATAAAAAAACGTGAACAAACCAATACTGCCTGAAGGCTGAGGCTATTGAGGGATAAATAAAGGGGAAGTAATCACGGTAATGATGAAGTCCAGGTGTGTGTAAGGATGGGGACCAGGTGTGTGTAATGATGAAGTCCAGGTGTGTGTAGTGATGGGGACCAGGTGTGTGTAGTGATGGAGAGCAGGTGTGTGTAGTGGTGGAGAGCAGGTGTGTGTAATGATGAAGTCCAGGTGTGTGTAATGATGGGGACTAGGTGTGTGTAGTGATGGAGAGCAGGTGTGTGTAGTGGTGGAGAGCAGGTGTGTGTAATGATGGAGACCAGGTGTGTGTAGTGATGGAGAGCAGGTGTGTGTAGTGATGGAGAGCAGGTGTGTGTAGTGATGGAGAGCAGGTGTGTGTAATGATGGAGAGCATGTGTGTGTAATGATGGAGACCAGGTGTGTGTAGTGATGGAGAGCAGGTGTGTGTAATGATGGAGACCAGGTGTGTGTAATGATGGGGACCAGGTGTGTGTAGTGATGGAGAGCAGGTGTGTGTAATGATGGAGAGCAGGTGTGTGTAATGATGGAGAGCAGGTGTGTGTAATGATGGGGTCCAGGTGTGTGTAGTGATGGAGAGCAGGTGTGTGTAATGATGGGGACCAGGTGTGTGTAGTGATGGGGACCAGGTGTGTGTAGTGATGGAGAGCAGGTGTGTGTAATGATGGAGACCAGGTGTGTGTAGTGATGGAGAGCAGGTGTGTGTAATGATGGAGAGCATGTGTGTGTAATGATGGAGACCAGGTGTGTGTAATGATGGGGACCAGGTGTGTGTAGTGATGGAGAGCAGGTGTGTGTAATGATGGAGAGCAGGTGTGTGTAATGATGGAGAGCAGGTGTGTGTAATGATGGAGACCAGGTGTGTGTAATGATGGAGAGCAGGTGTGTGTAGTGATGGAGACCAGGTGTGTGTAATGATGGAGACCAGGTGTGTGTAGTGATGGAGACCAGGTGTGTGTAATGATGGAGACCAGGTGTGTATAATGATGGAGAACAGGTGTGTGTATTGATGGAGACCAGGTGTGTGTAGTGATGGAGAACAGATGTGTGTAATGATGGGGACCAGGTGTGTGTAGTGATGGAGAGCAGGTGTGTGTAATGATGGAGAGCAGGTGTGTGTAATGATGGAGAGCAGGTGTGTGTAATGATGGGGACCAGGTGTGTGTAGTGATGGAGAGCAGGTGTGTGTAATGATGGGGACCAGGTGTGTGTAGTGATGGGGACCAGGTGTGTGTAGTGATGGAGAGCAGGTGTGTGTAATGATGGAGACCAGGTGTGTGTAGTGATGGAGAGCAGGTGTGTGTAATGATGGAGAGCATGTGTGTGTAATGATGGAGACCAGGTGTGTGTAATGATGGGGACCAGGTGTGTGTAGTGATGGAGAGCAGGTGTGTGTAATGATGGAGAGCAGGTGTGTGTAATGATGGAGAGCAGGTGTGTGTAATGATGGAGACCAGGTGTGTGTAATGATGGAGAGCAGGTGTGTGTAGTGATGGAGACCAGGTGTGTGTAATGATGGAGACCAGGTGTGTGTAGTGATGGAGACCAGGTGTGTGTAATGATGGAGACCAGGTGTGTATAATGATGGAGAACAGGTGTGTGTATTGATGGAGACCAGGTGTGTGTAGTGATGGAGAACAGATGTGTGTAATAATGGAGACCAGGTGTGTGTAGTGATGGAGACCAGGTGTGTGTAGTGATGGAGAGCAGGTGTGTGTAATGATGGAGACCAGGTGTGTGTAGTGATGGAGACAAGGTGTGTGTAATGATGGAGACCAGGTGTGTGTAGTGATGGAGAGCAGGTGTGTGTAATGATGGAGACCAGGTGTGTGTAGTGATGGAGACCAGGTGTGTGTAATGATGGAAACCAGGTGTGTATAATGACGGAGAACAGGTGTGTGTAATGATGGAGACCAGGGGTGTGTAGTGATGGAGAACAGGTGTGTGTAATGATGGAGACCAGGTGTGTGTAATGATGGAGACCAGGTGTGTGTAATGATGGAGACCAGGTGTGTGTAGTGATGGAGACCAGGTGTGTGTAATGATGGAGACCAGGTGTGTGTAGTGATGGAGACCAGGTGTGTGTAATGATGGAGACCAGGTGTGTATAATGATGGAGAACAGGTGTGTGTAATGATGGAGACCAGGGGTGTGTAGTGATGGAGAACAGGTGTGTGTAATGATGGAGACCAGGTGTGTGTAGTGATGGAGACCAGGTGTGTGTAGTGATGGAGAGTAGGTGTGTGTAATGATGGAGACCAGTTGTGTGTAGTGATGGAGACCAGGTGTGTGTAATGATGGAGACCAGGTGTGTGTAGTGATGGAGACCAGGTGTGTGTAATGATGGAGACCAGGTGTGTGTAGTGATGGAGAGCAGGTGTGTGTAGCGATGGAGAGCAGGTGTGTGTAATGATGGAGACCAGGTGTGTGTAGTGATGGAAGCAGGTGTGTGTAATGATGGAGAGCATGTGTGTGTAATGATGGAGACCAGGTGTGTGTAGTGATGGAGAGCAGGTGTGTGTAATGATGGAGACCAGGTGTGTGTAGTGATGGAGAGCAGGTGTGTGTAATGATGGAGAGCAGGTGTGTGTAATGATGGAGACCAGGTGTGTGTAATGATGGAGACCAGGTGTGTGTAGTGATGGAGACCAGGTGTGTGTAATGATGGAGACCAGGTGTGTATAATGATGGAGAACAGGTGTGTGTATTGATGGAGACCAGGTGTGTGTAGTGATGGAGAACAGGTGTGTGTAATGATGGAGACCAGGTGTGTGTAGTGATGGAGACCAGGTGTGTGTAATGATGGAGACCAGGTGTGTATAATGATGGAGAACAGGTGTGTGTAATGATGGAGACCAGGTGTGTGTAGTGATGGAGACCAGGAGTGTGTAATGATGGAGACCAGTTGTGTGTAGTGATGGAGACCAGGTGTGTGTAATGATGGAGACCAGGTGTGTGTAGTGATGGAGAGCAGGTGTGTGTAATGATGGAGACCAGGTGTGTGTAGTGGTGGAGACCAGGTGTGTGTAGTGATGGAGACCAGGTGTGTGTAGTGATGGAGAGCAGGTGTGTGTAATGATGGAGACCAGGTGTGTGTAGTGGTGGAGACCAGGTGTGTGTAATGATGGAGACCAGGTGTGTGTAGTGGTGGAGACCAGGTGTGTGTAGTGGTGGAGACCAGGTGTGTGTAGTGATGGAGACCAGGTGTGTGTAATGATGGAGACCAGGTGTGTGTAGTGGTGGAGACCAGGTGTGTGTAGTGGTGGAGACCAGGTGTGTGTAGTGATGGAGACCAGGTGTGTGTAGTGATGGAGACCAGGGCCTGTGATTAGTAGACTGGCGACGTCGAGCGCCGGAGGGGTTGTGCACCCCAATACATGTCAGACATGCTTTTAAGTTATGTACCCAGTAGGTCCCTCAGGTCCTCTGGCACTGGCCTTTTAACTATCCCAAAGCCTAGGACCAAGAGGCATGGAGAGGCAGCCTTTAGTTACTATGCCCCCAGCCTCTGGAATAGTCTGCCAGAGAACCTGAGGGGGGCTGAAACTGTGGACATATTTAAAATACATCTTAAAACACATTTTTAGCTTTGTTTTTCCTCAGGGTGTTTTTTAGTTCAATTTGTCATTCTTTTTTATTTATCATGTTTGTTGTGGCGTACATTTTTCAGCTTTTATTTTCATTGTTTATTTGTTTTTTTGTTCCTGTAAAGCACATTGCGTTGCATTCCATGTCTGAAATGTGCTGTATAAATAAAGCTTGATTTGAACAGACTTTAACACACGGACAACCCAGTGTTTAGGATTGTATACGGAAAACCATTATCCATATATACTGGCACAATGAATTCCCATCTGTGTTATGTGTTTCATATAGTAAATCACCCTCTCTCTCTCTCTCAATTAAATTCAATTCAAAGGGGTTTATTGGCATGGGAAACATACAGTCAGGTCCATAAGTATTTGGACAGTGACACAATTTGCATCATTTTGGCTCTGTACACCACCACAATGGATTTGAAAGGAAACAATCAAGATGTGCATTAAATATAGACTTTCATCTTTAATTTAAGGGTTTTCTCCTAATTATTGTCTGAACCGTGTAGGAATTACAACCATGTTATACATAGCCCCCCAATTTTAGGGGCTCAAAAGTAATTGGACAAACTAACATAATCATACATTAAATTGTGAGTTTTAATACTTGGTTACAAATCCTTTGCAGTAAATGACTGTCTGGAATCCATAGACCAGATGCTGGGTTTCTTCCCTGGTGATGCTCTGCCTTTACTGCAGCTGTCTTCAGTTCCTGCTTGTTCTTGGGGCGTTTTGCCTTCAGTTTTGCCTTCAGCAAGTTAAATGCATGCTCAGTTGGATTCAGGTCAGGTGATTGACTTGGCCATTGCAGAACATTCCACTTCTTCGCCTTAAAAAAAGTATTGGGTTGCTTTCGCAGTATGCTTCGGGTCATTGTCCATCTGCTCTGTGAAGCGCCGTCCGATGGGATCTGAAGCATTTGGCTGAATCTGAGCAGATAATACAGCCCTTAACACTTCAGAATTCATCCTGCTGCTTTTGTCAGCAGTCACATCATCAATGTTGTAGGCCGTCATTGTAAACAAGAATTTGTTCTTAACTGACTTGCTAGTTAAATAAATACAAATAAATACACCCACCTCCTGGAGGGTGTTCTTGATCTGACCAACTGTTGTCAAGGGGTTTTTCTTCATCAGGGAAATAATTATCCTGTAATCCACCACAGTTGTTTTCCGTGGTCTTCTGGGCCTTTTGGTGTTCTTGAGCTCACCAGAGCGTTCTTTCTTTTTAAGAATGTACCAAATAGCTGATTTGGCCAAATGGGTTTGTTTTGATTTTTCAGCCTAATGATGGCTTGCTTCACTGGCAGTGACAGCTCTTTGGACTTCATATTGAGGGTTAACAGCAACAATTGAAATCAACTCTAGACCTTTTATCTGCTTCCTTGTAAATGAACTAATGAGGGAATAACACACACCTGGCCATGGAACAGCTGAGCAGCCAATCACACACCTGGTCATGGAACAGCTGAGCAGCCAATCACACAGCTGGCCATGGAACAGCTGAGCAGCCAATCACACACCTGGCCATGGAACAGCTGAGCAGCCAATCACACACCTGGCCATGGAACAGCTGAGCAGCCAATCACACACCTGGCCATGGAACAGCTGAGCAGCCAATCACACACCTGGCCATGGAACAGCTGAGCAGCCAATCACACACCTGGCCATGGAACAGCTGAGCAGCCAATCACACACCTGGCCATGGAACAGCTGAGCAGCCAATCACACACCTGGCCATGGAACAGCTGAGCAGCCAATCACACATCTGGCCATGGAACAGCTGAGCAGCCAATCACACACCTGGCCATGGAACAGCTGAGCAGCCAATCACACATCTGGCCATGGAACAGCTGAGCAGCCAAGTGTCCAATTACTGTACGTCCCCTATAAAGGGGGGGACCACATTTATAAAGTGCTGTAATTTCTTCACCGTTCACCCGATTTGGATGTAAATACCCTCAAATTAAAGCTGGAAGTCTGCACTTTCAGCTGATATTCATTATTTAATATCAACTCCAATATTCTGTGGTAGACAGCTAAAATAATAATAACTTGGTCAATGTCCAAATATTTATGGCCAAAGCAAGTAAAATAAACTATAAACAAAAGGGAAATAAACTCGGGAATTAAACAATCAAAAATGAACAGTAAACATTATACTCACAAGTTATCTCACAATATCAAGCTGTCCTTCTTCACATAGCTCTCTCTCTCTCTCCCTCTCTCTCTCTGTCTCTCTGTCTCTCTGTCTCTCTTTCTCTCTCTCTCTCTCTCTCTCTCTCTCTCTCTCTCTCTCTCTCTCTCTCTCTCTCTCTCTCTCTCTCTCTCTCTCTCTCCCCTCTCTCTCTCTCTCTCTCTCTCTCCTCTCTCTCTCTCTCTCTCTCTCTCTCTCTCTCTCTCTCTCTCTCTCTCTCTCTCTCTCTCTCTCTCTCTCTCTCCCTCTCTCTCTCTCTCCCCCTCTCTCTCTCTCCCCTCTCTGTCTCTCTCTCTCTCTCCTCTCTCTCTCTCTTTCTCTCCATTTGTTTTTCATGCAGACATGCTGTACATAAAACATCCTATTTATCTTGTGGAGATTATTATATTTGTTTTTTATGACTGTGTATTAAACATGAATTGCCTGAAGTTCCAATTAGCATTTTATTTTGCAGGGAATTATATCTTACAGTAAATACTAAGTAGATTAACGCATTGTTCAACTGGCCTGGGCCCTGTTCAAAAGTGGCGCGCTATATAGGGAAGATGGTGCGATTTGGGACATTGTGCATACCAGTTACAGCATAAACTCTTAATCAACAATGCTGCAAATGACAATCAGAACATTAGTGTTTGAGCAACTGATGAGATATCTGTATGATCTGACAAAAACTGTTGATTTAATGGTATTATGGCACAGCCATGATTACCTAACCTGACAAGTGTTAGGTTTTTGTTTGTATTCTGGAATATGCAAATTATATTCAAACTTTTAATGTTCAAAAACATTACCCAGATTGAGATGCAAACTTCATCCAGCCAAAGCTATTCCAGACATCAGCCTCAGGGCCTGATTTTAAATTCCTTTATTTCAAAGGAGCACATCATTAAAATGTTTAGTAGTAGAACCACACTTTCTACTGGTAGCTATTCACTTCTATTTCCATTAAATACTATATTAACCAGCTAGAGTCTCTGTCTTATTATCATACACTTACTGGAGAGTAGAGGGACATCAAATAACTGTTTTAACTGCATCACAAATGGCAACCTATTCCATATATAGTGCACCACTATTCCTATTCCATATATAGTGCACCACTATTCCTATTCCATATATAGTGCACCACTATTCCTATTCCATATATAGTGCACCACTATTCCTATTCCATATATAGTGCACCACTATCCATATTCCATATATAATAAACCACTATTCCTATTCCATATATAGTGCACCACTATTCCTATTCCATATATAATACACCACTATCCATAATCCATATATAGTGCACCACTATTCATATTCCATATATAGTGCACCACTATCCATATTCCATATATATTGCACCACTATTCCTATTCCATATATAGTGCACCACTATCCATAATCCATATATAATACACCACTATCCATATTCCATATATAGTGCACCACTATTCATATTCCATATATAGTGCACCACTATCCATATTCCATATATAGTGCACCACTATTCCTATTCCATATATAGTGCACCACTATCCATAATCCATATATAATACACCACTATTCATATTCCATATATAGTGCACCACTATTCATATTCCATATATAGTGTACCACTATCCATATTCCATATAAAGTGCACCACTATTCCTATTTCATATATAGTGCACCACTATCCATATTCCATATATAGTGCACCACTATTCCTATTCCATATATAATACACCACTATCCATATTCCATATATAGTGCACCACTATCCATATTCCATATATAGTGCACCACTATTCCTATTCCATATATAATACACCACTATCCATATTCCATATATAGTGCACCACTATCCATATTCCATATATAGTGCACCACTATTCCTATTCCATATATAGTGCACCAATATCCATATTCCATAAATAGTGAACCACTATCCATATTCCATATATAGTGCACCACTATCTAGCGAGAACACATGGTCAGACGAGGAAAGAGCAGTAGGAGTAGCAGTGTTTTCAGTGGTAATCCATGTTTCCGTCAGTGCCAAGAAGTCGAGGGACTGGAGGGTAGCATAGGCATATATAGTGCACCACTATCCATATTCCATATATAATACACCACTATTCCTATTCCATATATAGTGCACCACTATCCATATTCCATATATGGTGAACCACTATCCATATTCCATATATAGTGCACCACTATCCATATTCCATATATAATACACCACTATTCATATTCCATATATAATACACCACTATCCATATTCCATATATAGTGCACCACTATCCATATTCCATATATAATACACCACTATCCATATTTCATATATAGTGCACCACTATGCATATTCCATATATAGTGCACCACTATTCCTATTCCATATATAATACACCAATATCCATATTCCATATATAGTGCACCACTATCCATATTCCATATATGGTGAACCACTATCCATATTCCATATATAGTACACCACTATCCATATTCCATATATAATACACCACTATTCATATTCCATATATAATACACCACTATCCATATTCCATATATAGTGCACCACTATCCATATTCCATATATAATACACCACTATCCATATTTCATATATAGTGCACCACTATGCATATTCCATATATAGTGCACCACTATTCCTATTCCATATATAATACACCAATATCCATATTCCATATATAGTGCACCACTATCCATATTCCATATATAGTGCACCACTATTCCTATTCCATATATAATACACCACTATCCATATTCCATATATAGTGCACCACTATTCATATTCCATATATAGTGCACCACTATCCATATTCCATATATATTGCACCACTATTCCTATTCCATATATAGTGCACCACTATCCATAATCCATATATAATACACCACTATCCATATTCCATATATAGTGCACCAGTATTCATATTCCATATATAGTGCACCATTATCCATATTCCATATATAGTGCACCACTATTCCTATTCCATATATAGTGCACCACTATCCATAATCCATATATAATACACCACTATTCATATTCCATATATAGTGCACCACTATTCATATTCAATATATAGTGTACCACTATCCATATTCCATATGAAGTGCACCACTATTCCTATTTCATATATAGTGCACCACTATCCATATTCCATATATAGTGCACCACTATTCCTATTCCATATATAATACACCAATATCCATATTCCATATATAGTGCACCACTATCCATATTCCATATATAGTGCACCACTATTCCTATTCCATATATAATACACCACTATCCATATTCCATATATAGTGCACCACTATCCATATTCCATATATAGTGCACCACTATCCATATTCCATATATAGTGCACCACTATCCATATTCCATATATAAGACACCACTATCCATATTCCATATATAGTGCACCACTATCCATATTCCATATGTAGTGCACCACTATTCATATTCCATATATAATGCACCACTATCCATATTCCATATATAATACACCATTATTCATATTCCATATATAGTGCACCATATCCATATTCCATATATAATACACCACTATCCATATTCCATGTATAATACACCACTATTCATATTCCGTATATCGTGCACCATATCCATATTCCATATATAATACACAAATATCCATATTCCATATATAATAAACCACTATTCCTATTCCATATATAATACACCACTATTCATATTCCATATATAATACACCACTATCCATAGTCCATATATAATACACCACTATCCATATTCCATATATAGTGAACCACTATTCATATTCCATATATAATACACCACTATCCATATTCCATATATAAAACACCACTATTCATATTCCATATAAAGTGCACCATATCCATATTCCATATATAGTGCACCACTATCCATATTCCATATATAATACACCACTATCCATATTCCATATATAATACACCACTATCCATATTCCATATATAGTGCACCACTATCCCTTTTCCATATATAGTGCTCCACTATTCATATTCCATTCATAGTGCTCAACTATTCCTATTCCATTTATAGTGCACCACTATCCATATTCCATATATAGTGCACCACTATCCATATTCCATTTATAGTGCACCACTATTCCTATTCCATATATAATACACCACTATTCATATTCCATATTTAATACACCACTATCCATAGTCCATATATAATACACCACTATCCATATTCCATATATAGTGAACCACTATTGATATTCCATATATAGTGCAACACTATCCATATTCCATATATAATACACCACTATCCATATTCCATATATAATACACCACTATCCATATTCCATATACTATGCACCACTATCCATATTCCATATATAATACACCAATATTCATATTCCATATATAATACACCACTATCCATATTCCATATATAGTGCACCACTATCCATATTCCATATATAATACACCACTATCCATATTCCATATATAGTGCACCACTATTCATATTCCATATATGATGCACCACTATCCATATTCCATATATAGTGCACCACTATTCCTATTCCATATATAATACACCACTATCCATATTCCATATATAGTGCAACACTATCCATTTTCCATATGTTGTGCACCACTATCCATATTCCATATATAATACACCACTATCCATATTCCATATATAATACACCACTATCCATATTCCATATATAGTGCACCATTATCCAAATACCATATGTAGTGCACCACTATTCATATTCCATATATAATACACCACTATCCATATTCCATATATAGTGCACCACTATTCATATTCCATATATAATACACCACTATCCATATTCCATATATAGTGCACCACTATCCCTTTTCCATATATAGTGCTCCACTATTCATATTCCATTCATAGTGCACCACTATTCCTATTCCATTTATAGTGCAACACTATCCATATTCCATATATAGTGCACCACTATCCATATTCCATTTATAGTGCACCACTATTCCTATTCCATATATAATACACCACTATTCATATTCCATATGTAGTGCACCACTATTCATATTCCATATATAATACACCACTATCCATATTCCATATATAGTGCACCACTATCCCTTTTCCATATATAGTGCTCCACTATTCATATTCCATTCATAGTGCACCACTATTCCTATTCCATTTATAGTGCACCACTATCCATATTCCATATATAGTGCACCACTATCCATATTCCATTTATAGTGCACCACTATTCCTATTCCATATATAATACACCACTATTCATATTCCATATTTAATAAACCACTATCCATAGTCCATATATAATACACCACTATCCATATTCCATATATAGTGAACCACTATTCATATTCCATATATAGTGCAACACTATCCATTTTCCATATATAATACACCACTATCCATATTCCATATATAATACACCACTATCCATATTCCATATACTATGCACCACTATCCATATTCCATATATAATACACCAATATTCATATTCCATATATAATACACCACTATCCATATTCCATATATAGTGCACCACTATCCATATTCCATATATAATACACCACTATCCATATTCCATATATAGTGCACCACTATTCATATTCCATATATGATGCACCACTATCCATATTCCATATATAGTGCACCACTATTCCTATTCCATATATAATACACCACTATCCATATTCCATATATAGTGCAACACTATCCATATTCCATATGTTGTGCACCACTATCCATATTCAATATATAATACACCATTATCCATATTCCATATATAATACACCACTATCCATATTCCATATATAGTGCACCATTATCCAAATACCATATGTAGTGCACCACTATTCATATTCCATATATAATACACCACTATCCATATTCCATATATAGTGCACCACTATTCATATTCCATATATAATACACCACTATCCATATTCCATATATAGTGCACCACTATCCCTTTTCCATATATAGTGCTCCACTATTCATATTCCATTCATAGTGCACCACTATTCCTATTCCATTTATAGTGCACCACTATCCATATTCCATATATAGTGCACCACTATCCATATTCCATTTATAGTGCACCACTATTCCTATTCCATATATAATACACCACTATTCATATTCCATATATAGTGCACCACTATTCATATTCCATATATAATACACCACTATCCATATTCCATATATAGTGCACCACTATCCCTTTTCCATATATAGTGCTCCACTATTCATATTCCATTCATAGTGCACCACTATTCCTATTCCATTTATAGTGCACCACTATCCATATTCCATATATAGTGCACCACTATCCATATTCCATTTATAGTGCACCACTATTCCTATTCCATATATAATACACCACTATTCATATTCCATATTTAATACACCACTATCCATAGTCCATATATAATACACCACTATCCATATTCCATATATAGTGAACCACTATTCATATTCCATATATAGTGCAACACTATCCATATTCCATATATAATACACCACTATCCATATTCCATATATAATACACCACTATCCATATTCCATATATAGTGCACCACTATTCCTATTCCATATATAATACACCACTATCCATATTCCATATATAGTGCACCACTATCCATAGTCCATATATAATACACCACTATCCATATTCCATATATAATGCACCACTATCCATATTCCATATATAATACACCACTATCCATATTCCATATATAGTGCACCATTATCCAAATACCATATGTAGTGCACCACTATTCATATTCCATATATAATGCACCACTATCCATATTCCATATATATTGCACCACTATTCCTATTCCATATATAGTGCACCGCTATCCTTAATCCATATATAATACACCACTATCCATATTCCATATATAGTGCACCACTATTCATATTCCATATATAGTGCACCATTATCCATATTCCATATATAGTGCACCACTATTCCTATTCCATATATAGTGCACCACTATCCATAATCCATATATAATACACCACTATTCATATTCCATATATAGTGCACCACTATTCATATTCCATATATAGTGTACCACCATCCATATTCCATATAAAGTGCACCACTATTCCTATTTCATATATAGTGCACCACTATCCATATTCCATATATAGTGCACCACTATTCCTATTCCATATATAATACACCACTATCCATATTCCATATATAGTGCACCACTATCCATATTCCATATATAGTGCACCACTATTCCTATTCCATATATAATACACCACTATCCATATTCCATATATAGTTCACCACTATCCATATTCCATATATAGTGCACCACTATTCCTATTCCATATATAGTGCACCACTATCCATAATCCATATATAATACACCACTATCCATATTCCATATATAGTGCACCACTATTCATGTTCCATATATGATGCACCACTATCCATATTCCATTTAGAGTGCACCACTATTCCTATTCCATATATAATACACCACTATCCATATTCAATATATAGTGCACCACTATCCATATTCCATATATAGTGCACCACTATCCATATTCCATATATAGTGCACCACTATCCATATTCCATGTATAAGACACCACTATCCATATTCCATATATAGTGCACCACTATCCATATTCCATATGTAGTGCACCACTATTCATATTCCATATATAATGCACCACTATCCATATTCCATATATAATACACCATTATTCATATTCCATATATAGTTTACCATATCCATATTCCATATATAATACACCACTATCCATATTCCATATATAATAAACCACTATTTCTATTCCATATATAATACACCACTATCCATATTCCATATGTAGTGCACCACTATTCATATTCCATATATAATGCACCACTATCCGTATTCCATATATAATACACCACTATCCATATTCCATATATAGTGCACCATATCCATATTCCATATATAATACACCACTATCCATATTCCATATATAATAAACCACTATTCCTATTCCATATATAATACACCACTATTCATATTCCATATATAATACACCACTATCCATAGTCCATATATAATACACCACTATCCATATTCCATATATAGTGAACCACTATTCATATTCCATATATAATACACCACTATCCATATTCCATATATAATACACCAGTATTCATATTCCATATATAGTGCACCATATCCATATTCCATATATAGTGCACCACTATCCATATTCCATATATAATACACCACTATCCATATTCCATATATAGTGCACCACTATTCATATTCCATATATAATACACCACTATCCATATTCCATATATAGTGCACCACTATCCCTTTTCCATATATAGTGCTCCACTATTCATATTCCATTCATAGTGCACCACTATTCCTATTCCATTTATAGTGCACCACTATCCATATTCCATATATAGTGCACCACTATCCATATTCCATTTATAGTGCACCACTATTCCTATTCCATATATAATACACCACTATTCATATTCCATATTTAATACACCACTATCCATAGTCCATATATAATACACCACTATCCATATTCCATATATAGTGAACCACTATTCATATTCAATATATAGTGCAACACTATCCATATTCCATATATAATACACCACTATCCATATTCCATATATAATACACCACTATCCATATTCCATATACTATGCACCACTATCCATATTCCATATATAATACACCAATATTCATATTCCATATATAATACACCACTATCCATATTCCATATATAGTGCACCACTATCCATATTCCATATATAATACACCACTATCCATATTCCATATATAGTGCACCACTATTCATATTCCATATATGATGCACCACTATCCATATTCCATATATAGTGCACCACTATTCCTATTCCATATATAATACACCACTATCCATATTCCATATATAGTGCACCACTATCCATATTCCATATGTAGTGCACCACTATCCATATTCCATATATAGTGCACCACTATCCATATTCCATATATAATACACCACTATCCATATTCCATATATAGTGCACCACTATCCATATTCAATATGTAGTGCACCACTATTCATATTCCATATATAATGCACCACTATCCATATTCCATATATAATACACCACTATTCATATTCCTTATATAGTGCACCATATCCATATTCCATATATAATACACCACTATCCATATTCCATATATAATAAACCACTATTCCTATTCCATATATAATACACCACTATTCATATTCCATATATAATACACCACTATCCATAGTCCATATATAATACACCACTATCCATATTCCATATATAGTGAACCACTATTCATATTCCATATATAATACACCACTATCCATATTCCATATATAATACACCAGTATTCATATTCCATATATAGTGCACCATATCCGTATTCCATATATAGTGCACCACTATCCATATTCCATATATAATACACCACTATCCATATTCCATATATAATACACCACTATCCCTATTCCATATATAGTGCACCACTATTCATATTCCATATATAATACACCACTATCCATATTCCATATTTAATACACCACTATCCATAGTCCATATATAATACACCACTATCCATATTCCATATATAGTGAACCACTATTCATATTCCATATATAGTGCAACACTATCCATATTCCATATATAATACACCACTATCCATATTCCATATATAATACACCACTATCCATATTCCATATATGTTGCACCACTATCCATATTCCATATATAATACACCAATATTCATATTCCATATATAGTGCACCATATCCATATTCCATATATAGTGCACCACTATCCATATTCCATATATAATACACCACTATCCATATTCCATATATAGTGCACCACTATCCATATTCCATATATAGTGCACCACTATCCATATTCCATTTATAGTGCACCACTATTCCTATTCTATAGACAGTGCCTTGTATTAGTATTAATCCCCCTTGGCGTTTTTCCTATTTTGTTGCATTACAACCTGCAATTTAAATTTATTTTTATTTGGATTTCATGTAATGGTCCAAATTGGTGAAGTGAAATGAAAAAAATAACTTGTTTCAAAGAATTCTACAAAATAAATAACGGAAAAGTGGTGTGTGCATATGTATTCACCCCCTTTGCTATGACGCCCCTAAATAAGATCTGGTGCAACCAATTAACCTTCAGAAGTCACATAATTAGTTAAATAAAGTCCACCTGTGTGCAATCTAAGTGTCACATGATCTGTCACATGATCTCAGTATATTTACACCTGTTCTGAAAGGCCCCAGAGTCTGCAACACCACTAAGCAAGGGGCACCACCAAGCAAGCGGCACCATGAAGACCAAGGAGCTCTCCAAACAGGTCAGGGACAAAGTTCTGGAGAAGTACAGATCAGGGTTGGGTTATAAAAAAATATCTGAAACTTTGAACATCCCACAGAGCACCATTAAATCCATTATTGAAAAATGGAAAGAATATGGCACCACAACAAACCTGCCAAGAGAGGGCCGCCCACCAAAACTCACAGACCAGGCAAGGAGGGCATTAATCAGAGAGGTAACAAAGAGACCAAAGATAACCCTGAAGGAGCTGCAAAGCTCCACAGCGGAGATTGGAGTATCTGTCCATAGGACCACTTTAAGCCGTACACTACACAGAGCTGGGCTTTACGGAAGAGTGGCCAGAAAAAATCCATTGCTTAAAAAAAATAATAAGCAAACACGTTTGATGTTCGCCAAAAGGCATGTGGGAGACTCCCCAAACATATGGAAGAAGGTACTCTGGTCAGATGAGACTAAAATTGAGCTTTTTGGCCATCATGGAAAATGCTATGTCTGGTGCCAACCCAACACCTCTCATCACCCAGAGAACACCATCCCCACATGAAGCATGGTGGTGGCAGCATCATGCTGTGGGGATGCTTTTCATCGGTAGGGACTGGGAAACCGGTCAGAATTGAAGGAATGATGGATGGTGCTAAATACAGGGAAATTCTTGAGGAAATTCCAGCGGAACCCATCCAACATTCCAAGATGGCGTAGCAGTGCGGTCGTGTTCTCTTGTGTGTCCATGTAAATAGTTTTTTGTATTTTTTTGTATTTTACGTATATATTTCCCTATCACACTTTTCATCCTTCTACTAAATATACTTTCCTGCCACCCGCCTCACTCAATGTGGAACAGATTCTATTATTTACTCACCATTATCTAGAAGCTCCAGTTGAAACTAGCCAGCCAGCTAACTAGCTAACTAGCTACTTGCTATTAGCCACCGTTAGCGGTTTTTCACCATTGTCCGTGGCCTGCACTACCTACCTGCCAGCTCTAGCCTGGACTATTATCGGCCAGTCTGCACTGTCTGCACAGCGCGTTATTGACCCAGAACATATCAGATTTTCTGCCGGAATCACTGAATCACTGGACCTTTAACACTGGATCATCGCAACTAGCTAGCTGCAACCAAATGGATGTTGTTGTTGGCTAATCAGCCTTGAGCTAGCCTTGAGTCAGGTACATCTCCCGGCTATCTACCTCTCTGTCAACCGGACGGGACCTCCTAGAGTCGACACGGAGTCCCGCCGATCCATCACGACTGGTCTGCCGACGTAATCGTCTGTGGTTTCAACAGGCTTCCCGTTGCGACGACCACGAAGATCCATCTGCTAGCCCCAGCCCGCTAGCACACGCAAACAACAGCTGTGCTTCCTGCTCACTGTGCTGTAGCACCAATTCGAACTACTCTCGGACTCACATATTGCTGTTCACTGGACCTTATGATCACTCAGCTGCACAGCTGATGCCTGCTGGACTGTTCCTTTACACGGTACCCTGTTCTGTTTATCTGTTTAGCCTCAGCCCAAACTTTCATCGCCATTACCAGTTGTTGTCTTAGCTCTCTCTAATAACACCTGTGAGTGCTTTATGCCTCTCTCCCATGTCAATATGCCTTAACTATTGCTGTTCCAGTTAGTTCTTATTGTACAATTTCACTGTAGAGCCCAAAGTCCCTCTCAAACTGCCTCAAATAGTTCCTTTATTCCACCCCCCATACAAGCCGAGACCGGCTCAATCGGTGCCTCCAGTGATGCTATCTCTTTCATTGTTACCCTACGCTTAGGTTTACCTCCACTATACTCATATCCTTCCATATCCTTGTCTGTACATAATGCCCTGAATCTATTCTACAACGCCCGGAAATCTGCCCCCTTTATTCTCTGTAACCAACGCACTAGAAGACCAGTTCTTAAAGCCTTTAGCCGTATCCTTATTCTAGTCCTCCTCTGTTCCTCTGGTGATGTAGAGGCTAACCCAGGCCCTGCAGCACCCAGTATCACTCCTACTCCCCAGGAGCTATCATTTGTTGACTTCTGTAACTGTAAAAGCCATGGTTTTCTGCACGTTAACATCAGAAGCCTCCTTCTTAAGTTTGAGTTATTCACTGCGTTAGCACACTCCACCAACCCTGATGTTCTAGCAGTGTCTGAATTCTGGCTTTTCCATCCCCAACTACAACATTTTCCGTCTAGATAGAAATGCCAAAGGGGGCGGAGATGCAATCTACTGTAGAGATAGCCTGCAAAGCTCTATCGTAATATCCAGGTCTGTGCCCAAACAGTTTGAGCTTCTACTTCTAAAAATCCACCTTTCCAGAAATAAGTCTCTCACTGTTTCCGCTTGCTACAGACCCCCCTCAGCCCCCAGCTGTGCCCTGGACACCATATGTGAATTGACTGCCCCCCATTTATCCTCAGAGTTCGTACTGCTTGGTGACCTAAATCGGGATATGCTTAATACCCCGGCCATCCTACAATCCAAACTAGATGCCCTCAATCTCACACAAATTAACAACGAACCTACCAGGTACAACCCTAAATCCGTAAACATGGGCACCCTCATAGATATCATCCTGACTAACTTACCCTCTAAATACACCTCCGCTGTCTTCAACCAGGATCTCAGCGATCACTGCCTTATTGCCTGTGTCCGTAACGGGTCCGCGGTCAAACGACCACCCCTCATCACTGTCAAACGCTCCCTAAAACACTTTAGTGAGCAGGCCTTCCTAATTGACCTTGCCCAGGTATCCTGGATGGATATCGATCTCATTCCGTCAGTAGAGGATGCCTGGTTGTTCTTTAAAAGTAATTTCCTCTCAATCTTAAATATGCATGCCCCATTCAAAAAATTCAGAACTAAGAACAGATATAGCCCCTGGTTCTCCTCAGACTTGACTGCCCTTGACCAGCACAAAAACATCCTGTGGCGTACTGCATTAGCACCGAATAGCCCCCGCGATATGCAACTTTTCAGGGAAGTTAGGAACCAATATACACAAGCAGTTAGGAAAGCAAAGGCTAGCTTTTTCAAACAGAAATGTGCTACCTGTAGCACTAACTCCAAAAAGTTTTGGGACACTGTAAAGTCCATGGAGAATAAGAGCACCTCCTCCCAGCTGCCCATTGCACTGAGGCTAGGAAACCACCGATAAATCTACAATAATCGAGAATTTCAACAAGCATTTTGCTACGGCTGGCCATGCTTTCCACCTGGCTACCACTACCCCGGCCACCAGCTCTGCACCCTCCGCTGCAACTTACCCAGGGGGTGACACTCCAAACTGTTACAGACCTATATCCATCCTGCCCTGCCTTTCGAAAGTTTTTGAAAGCCAAATTAACAAAGAGATCACCAACCATTTCGAATCCCACCGTACCTTCCGAGCTTGTCATGGGTGCACTTCAGCCATGCTCAAGGTCCTAAACGATATTATAACCGTGATCGATAATAGACAGTACTGTGCAGACGTCTTCATCGACCTGGCCAAGGCTTTCGACTCTGTCAACCACCACGTTCTTATTGGCAGACTAAATAGCCTTGGTTTCTCAAATGACTGCCTCGCCTGGTTCACCAACTACTTCTCAGATAGAGTTCAATGTGTCAAATCAGGGGGCCTGTTGTCTGGACCTCTGGCAGTCTCTATGGGTGTGCCACAGGGTTCAATTCTTGGGCCGACTCTTTTCTCCGTGTATATCAATGATGTCGCTCTTGCTGCTGGTGACTCTCAGATCCACCTCTACGCAGACGACACCATTTTGTATAAATCTGGCCATTTTGTATTCATTGGAAACTGTGTTAACAAACCTCCAAACGAGCTTCAATGCCATAAAACACTCCTTCAGTAACTTCCAACTGCTCTTAAACACTAGTAAAACTAAATGCATGCTCTTCAATCGAACGCTGCTGGCACCCGCCCACCCGACTAGAATCACTACTCTCGGCGGGTCTGACCTAGAGTATGTGGACAACTACAAATACCTAGGTGTCTGGTTAGACTGTAAACTCTCCTTCCAGACTCACATTAAGCATCTCCAATCCAAAGATACATCTTCTTCCTATTTCGCAACAAAGTCTCCTTCACTCATGCTGCCAAACATGCCCTCTTACAACTGACTATCCTACCGATCCTTGACTTCTGCAATGTCATTTACCAAATAGCCTCCAACACTCTACTCAGCAAATTGGATGTAGTCTATCACAGTGCCATCCGTTTTGTCACCAAAGACCCATATACTACCCACCACTGTGACCTGTACGCTCTTGTTGGCTGGTCCTCACTACATATTTGTCGCCAAACCCACTGGCTCCAGGCCATCTATAAATCACTGCTAGGCAAATCCCTGCCTTATCATAGCTCATTGGTCACCATAGAAACACCCACCCGTAGTATGCGCTCCAGCAGATATATCTCACTGGTCATCCCCAAAGCCAACAGCTCCTTTGGCCGCCATTCCTTCCAGTTCTCTGCTGCCAATGACTGGAACGAATGGTTGTGTTCATGCCACATATAAAGGTAATAATGGTTGTGTTCATGCCAAATATAAAGGTAATAATGGTTGTGTTCATAAAACATATAAAGGTCATAATGGTTGCGTTGATAACACATAAAAAAGTTATTAATGGTTGTGTTCATAAAACATATAAATGTCATAATGGTTGTGTTCATGCCACATATAAAGGTAATAATGGTTGTGTTCATGCCAAATATAAAGGTAATAATGGTTGTGTTCATAAAACATATAAAGGTCATAATGGTTGTGTTGATAACACATAAAAAAGTTATTAATGGTTGTGTTCATAAAACATATAAAGGTAATAATGATTGTGTTGATGCCACATATAAAGGTCATAATGGTTGTGTTGATGCCACATATAAAGGTCATAATGGTTGTGTTCATGCCACATATAAAGGTCAAAATGGTTGTGTTCATAAAACATATAAAGGTCATAATGGTTGTGTTGATGCCAAATATAAAGGTAATAATGGTTGTGTTTATATCTCATATAACATATAAAGGTAATAATGGTTGTATTCATGCCACATATAAAGGTCAAAATGTGTCACGGTTTCGGCCGAGGCTGCCTCTCTTCCTTGCTCGGGCAGGCTTCGGCGTTCGTCGTCTCCGGAATACTAGCTGCCACCGTTGCATGTTTCTATGTTCGTTTGCTTTTGTCTGATTGTTGTCACACCTATTATCATTTAGTGTCATTAGTGTCCTATTTAGTTCTCGTTGTGTTTGTCAGGTGTTGTGTGTGATTGTTTTACTGTCGTGCCGGTGGGCTGGATATTTACTGTTTGCTCGGTTGAGCTAGTTTGCTCCTTAGTTTTGGAATATTTTGTCCTACCTGTTTCTGCGCTTGTGTTTACGCCTACGTGCGGAGCTTTTGCCTCAGGGCATTTATTTCGTGTTTGTTTTGCTGTGCCTCACTAACGTCTGTTGGACTAATGTACTGCGTCCTGCGCCTGATTCCACCCACACCCACCTACATCTACCTTGACAGAATCACACACCATACTCGATGGAATCAGCAGGAGCCGCAGCAGCACAGGCGACGTTGGAGGACAGGATCCGTGAGCAGGATGATCAGATCCTGCGGATGGGGTCCGCACTGCAGGAGGTGATCACCACCATCCGAGGCTGGGAGACCCGAGGGACTCCTCCACCGCCATCCTCCCTGCCCGCACCATCGGCCACTCAGCCCATTCCCGCTCCGGAACCCAGAGGAGTTCGACTCTCGCTCCCAAGGGCCTATGATGGGACCGCGGCCGGGTGTCAGGGATTCCTTCTCCAGGTGGAGCTTTACCTGGCCACCGTGCACCCGGCGCCCTCGGGACACGAGAGTGTGTCCGCCCTGATCTCCTGCCTTTCCGGGAAGGCGTTGGAATGGGCCAACGCAGAGTGGAGGAGGATCGACGCTAACACCATCACCTACGACGAGTTCTCCCGCCACTTCAGGGCGGTGTTTGACCATCCCCCGGAGAGGAAAGCGGCGGGGGAGCGTCTGGTCGGCCTCAGGCAGGGGAAGAGGAGTGCCCAGGAGTTCGCCTTGGAGTTCCGTACCCTAGCGGCGGATGCAGGGTGGAATGAGCGGGCTCTCATCGATCACTACAGATGTAGTCTACGCGAGGACGTCCGTAGGGAGCTGGCCTGTAGAGACACCAGCCTCTCGTTCGACCAGTTGGTCGACATGTCCATCAGGCTGGATACCCTGCTAGCTACCCGCGGACGTTCCGAGGGGGGTCCGTCCATTTCACCCTCCAGCGCCTCCGAGCCGTGCCCCATGGAGCTCGGGGGCGCTGGCGCTAGAGAGAGGAGGGGTCGGCTTACGAGGGGGTCCATCTCCTGCACCAACTGTGGTCGGGGAGGACACACCGCGGCTAGGTGCTGGGGATGGCCTCCTCGGGGAGAGGACGACAGGTCCCGCACTGGGGAGTCCTTCCAGGTGAGTAGGCGCCCCACTCACCCAGAGCTCTCTGTTGCACATTTCTGTATATCTGTGCGTTTTCCACAGGTAGCACCTCATTCCCAGCATAAGGCGCTGGTAGATTCAGGCGCGGCTGGGAATTTTGTTGATAAGAAGTTTTGTTTAGCCTTAGGGATTCCCCTTCTCCCTGTTGACGTTCCCTTTCCCGTTCATGCCCTAGATAGCCGTCCGTTGGGTGCGGGCTTGATCAGGGAGGTCACTGCGCCACTTAGGATGTGTGCGCAGGGGGGTCATCAGGAGATGATCCAGCTATTTCTGATTGACTCGCCTGCGTATCCGGTGGTGCTGGGCATGCCCTGGTTGAGTACCCATAACCCATCTATTTCGTGGCAGGAGAGGGCTCTGATGGAGTGGTCTGCCCAGTGTGTGGGTCGATGTTTAGGCGTTTCCATAGGGGCTACCTCGGTGGAGAGTCCAAACCAGGTGCCCGCATTACACGTTCCCCCTGAGTATGGGGATTTGGCTATTGTGTTCAGTAAGTCGAGGGCGACGCAGTTGCCTCCCCATAGGCAGGGAGATTGTGCGATAGACCTCCAGGCAGGAGCTGCGCTCCCACGGAGCCATGTGTATCCTCTGTCTCAGGAGGAGAAGAGAGCTATGGAGACGTACATAGACGAATCTCTGAGACAAGGATACATACGGCCTTCCACTTCCCCTGCGTCCTCGAGTTTCTTTTTTGTGAAGAAAAAGGATGGAGGATTACGCCTGTGCATTGATTACCGTGGTCTCAATCAGATCACGGTGAAGTACAGTTATCCACTCCCGCTGATTGCGACCATGACGGAGTCATTGCACGGGGCGCGTTTCTTCACTAAATTAGATCTCAGGAGCGCGTACAACTTGGTGCGCATTAGGGAGGGCGATGAATGGAAGACAGCCTTTAGTACCACCTCGGGCCATTACGAGTATCTTGTCATGCCATACGGGTTGATGAACGCTCCTTCAGTTTTCCAATCATTCGTTGATGAGATCTTCAGGGACATGCAGGGGCAGGGGGTGGTCGTGTACATAGATGACATTCTCGTGTACTCGCCTACCCGAGTCGAGCATGTGGCCCTGGTGCGCAGAGTGTTGCGGAGGCTGTTGGAGCACGACCTGTATGTCAAGGCAGAGAAGTGTCTGTTTTTCCAGGAGTCGGTCTCCTTTTTGGGTTATCAGTTGTCTGCGTCAGGGGTGAAGATGGAGGTAGACCGGGTGTCGGCCGTGCGTAATTGGCAAACGCCAACCACTGTGAAGGAGGTGCAGCAGTTCTTGGGGTTTGCGAATTACTACCGGAGGTTTATTCGGGGTTTTGGACAGGTGGCAGCTCCCATAACGTCTCTTTTGAAGGGGGGTCCGGTGCGTCTGCAGTGGTCAGCCGAGGCGGACAGGGCGTTTGGGAGGTTGAAGGACCTGTTTACCTCGGCCCCGGTGCTGGCGCATCCGGATCCCTCTTTGCCATTTCAGGTAGAGGTGGACGCGTCAGAGGCCGGTATAGGAGCCGTGCTTTCGCAACGGTCCAGCGCGCCACCTAAACTCTGCCCCTGTGCTTTTTATTCCAAGAAGCTCAGTCCGGCGGAGCGAAACTATGACGTAGGGGACAGGGAGCTGTTAGCCGTGCTACAGGCCCTAAAGGTGTGGAGGCACTGGCTTGAGGGGGCTCAACACCCTTTCCTCATTTTGACGGACCACCGTAACCTGGAGTACATCCGGGCAGCGAGGAGGCTGAACCCTCGCCAGGCGAGGTGGAATATGTTTTTGACTCGGTTCACATTTAAGATCACATACATCCCTGGGTCACAGAATGGTAAGGCAGACGCACTGTCTCGGCGGTATGACACGGAGGAGAGGTCCGTGGAGCCCACTCCCATACTGCCGGAGTCTTGTCTGGTGGCACCGGTAGTGTGGGAGGTCGATGCTGAACTCGAGCGAGCGTTACGCACCGACCCTAGTCCACCTCAATGTCCGGAGGGTCGGAAGTACGTTCCGCTCGAGGTTCGGGATCGATTGATCTATTGGGCTCACACGTCACCCTCCTCTGGACACCCTGGTATCGGCCGGACAGTGCACTGTCTTAGTGCCAAGTACTGGTGGCCCACGTTGGCGAGGGATGTGAGGGTTTATGTTTCCTCCTGCTCGGTGTGCGCCCAGTGTAAGGCGCCTAGACATCTGCCTAGGGGTAAGTTACTACCCCTGCCCGTTCCACAACGACCATGGTCTCACCTCTCGGTGGATTTCCTCACTGACCTTCCTCCTTCACAGGGGAATACCACTATACTGGTCGTTGTGGACCGGTTTTCTAAGGCCTGTCGTTTGCTCCCCATGCCGGGCCTTCCTACGGCCCTGCAAACTGCCGAATCACTATTCACCCATGTGTTCCGGCACTACGGGGTACCCGAGGATATTGTGTCTGATCGAGGTCACCAATTTACCTCCAGAGTCTGGAGAGCTTTTATGGAGCGGTTGGGGGTCTCGGTGAGCCTCACCTCGGGTTACCACCCGGAGAGTAATGGGCAGGTGGAACGTGTGAACCAGGATGTGGGTAGGTTTCTTAGAACATACTGCCAGGACCGGCCGGAGGAGTGGGCAAGGTACGTTCCCTGTGCCGAAATGGCCCAGAATTCCCTACGCCATTCCTCCACTAACCTAACCCCTTTCCAATGTGTGTTAGGTTACCAGCCGGTTCTGGCACCTTGGCAGCAGAGCCAGATCGAGGCTCCTGCGGTGGATGAGTGGGTGCGGCGCTCGGAGGAGACATGGAACGCTGCACACGTCCACCTGCAGCGGGCCATCCGTAGTCATAAGGCAAGCGCCGATCTCCACCGCAGTGAGGGACCGGTGTACGCACCGGGTGATCGAGTCTGGCTCTCTACCAGAAACCTGCCCCTCCGCCTGCCCTGTCGGAAACTGGGTCGGCGGTTTGTAGGGCCATTTAAAGTCCTGAGAAGGTTGAACGAGGTGTGTTACAAATTACAACTGCCTGTGTAGTATAAAAGTATTAACCCCTCGTTCCATGTGTCTCTTCTCAGGCCGGTGGTAGCTGGCCCACTCCAAGAAAGTGAGATCAGGGAGACTCCTCCGCCCCCATTGGACATCGAGGGGGCACCGGCGTACTCTGTGCGGTCCATCTTGGATTCGAGACGTCGGATGGGGGGTCTCCAATATCTAGTGGAGTGGGAGGGGTACGGCCCGGAGGAACGGTGCTGGGTGCCGAGGAGAGACATTTTGGACCCGTCTCTCCTGACGGAATTCCATCGTGGGCACCCGACGTCCCCGAGGCCGGAGTCGGCGCACGTCTGGAGCCGCGCGTCAAGGAGGGGGTACTGTCACGGTTTCGGCCGAGGCTGCCTCTCTTCCTTGCTCGGGCAGGCTTCGGCGTTCGTCGTCTCCGGAATACTAGCTGCCACCGTTGCATGTTTCTATGTTCGTTTGCTTTTGTCTGATTGTTGTCACACCTGTTATCATTTAGTGTCCTATTTAGTTCTCGTTGTGTTTGTCAGGTGTTGTGTGTGATTGTTTTACTGTCGTGCCGGTGGGCTGGATATTTACTGTTTGCTCGGTTGAGCTAGTTTGCTCCTTAGTTTTGGAGTATTTTGTCGCACCTGTTTGTGCGCTTGTGTTTACGCCTACGTGCGGAGCTTTTGCCTCAGGGCATTTATTTCGTGTTTGTTTTGCTGTGCCTCACTAAAGTCTGTTGGACTAACGTACTGCGTCCTGCGCCTGATTCCACCCACACCCACCTACATCTACCTTGACAAAATGGTTGTGTTCATGCCACATATAAAGGTAATAATGGTTGTATTTCTACCACATATAAAGGTCCTAATGGTTGTGTTCATGCCACATATAAAGGTAATAATGGTTGCGTTCATGCTACATATAAAGATCATTATGGTTGTGTTCATGTCACATATAAAGTTCATAATGGTTGTGTTCACAAAACATATAAAGGTCATAATGGTTGTGTTCATCAAACATATAAAGGTCATAATGGTTGTGTTCATCAAACATATAAAGGTCATAATGTTTGTGTTCATGCCACATATAAAGGTCATAATGGTTGTGTTGATGCCACATATAAAGGTCATAATGGTTGTGTTCATGCCACATATAAAGGTCATCAATCAATTTCAATTTCAATCAATTTTATTTTATATAGCCCTTCTTACATCAGCTAATATCTCGAAGTGCTGTACAGAAACCCAGCCTAAAACCCCAAACAGCTAGTAATGCAGGTGTAGAAGCACGGTGGCTAGGAAAAACTCCCTAGAAAGGCGAAAACCTAGGAAGAAACCTAGAGAGGAACCAGGCTATGAGGGGTGGCCAGTCCTCTTCTGGCTGTGCCGGGTGAAGATTATAACAGAACCATGCCAAGATGTTCAAAAATGTTCATAAGTGACAAGCATGGTCAAATAATAATCAGGAATAAATCTCAGTTGGCTTTTCATAGCCGATCATTAAGAGTTGAAAACAGCAGGTCTGGGACAGGTAGGGGTTCCATAACCGCAGGCAGAACAGTTGAAACTGGAATAGCAGCAAGGCCAGGCGGACTGGGGACAGCAAGGAGTCACCACGGCCGGTAGTCCCGACGTATGGTCCTAGGGCTCAGGTCTCTCAGTTGGCTTTTCATAGCCGATCATTAAGAGTTGAAAACAGCAGGTCTGGGACAGGTAGGGGTTTCGTAACCGCAGGCAGAACAGTTGAAACTGGAATAGCAGCAAGGCCAGGCGGACTGGGGACAGCAAGGTGTCATCATGCCCGGTAGTCCTGACGTATGGTCCTAGGGCTCAGGTTCTCAGAGAGAAAGAGAGAACGAGAGAATTAGAGAGAGCATACTTAAATTCACACAGGACACTGGATAAGACAGGAGAAGTACTCCAGGTATAACCAACTAACCCCAGCCCCCCGACACATAAACTACTGCAGCATAAATACTGGAGGCTGAGACAGGAGCGGTCCGGAGACACTGTGGCCCCATCCGAAGAAACCCCCGGACAGGGCCAAACAGGAAGGATATAACCCCACCCACTCTGCCAAAGCACAGCCCCCGCACCACTAGAGGGATATCCTCAACCACCAACTTACAATCCTGAGACAAGGCCGAGTATAGCCCACAGAGGTCTCCACCACAGCACAAACCAAGGGGGGGGCGCCAACCCAGACAGGAAGATCACGTCAGTAACTCAACCCACTCAAGTGACGCACCCCTCCCAGGGACGGCATGAAAGAGCACCAGCAAGCCAGTGACTCAGCCCCTGCAACAGGGCTAGAGGCAGAGAACCCCAGTGGAGAGGGGAACCGGCCCGGCAGAGACAGCAAGGGCTGTTCGTTGCTCCAGAGCCTTTCCGTTCACCTTCACACTCCTGGGCCAGACTACACTCAATCATATGACCTACTGAAGAGATAAGTCTTCAGTAAAGACTTAAAGGTTGAGACCGAGTCTGCGTCTCTCACATGGGTAGGCAGACTGTTCCATAAAAATGGAGATCTATAGGAGAAAGCCCTGCCTCCCGCTGTTTGCTTAGAAATTCTAGGGACAATTAGGAGGCCTGCGTCTTGTGACCGTAGCGTACGTATTGGTATGTACGGCAGGACCAACTCGGAAAGATAGGTAGGAGCAAGCCCATGTAACGCTTTATAGGTTAACAGTAAAACCTTGAAATCAGCCCTTGCCTTAACAGGAAGCCAGTGTAGGGAAGCTAGCACTGGAGTAATATGATCAAATTTCTTGGTTCTAGTCAGGATTCTAGCAGCCGTATTTAGCACTAACTGAAGTTTATTTAGTGCTTTATCCGGGTAGCCGGAAAATAGAGCATTGCAGTAGTCTAACCTAGAAGTAACAAATGCATGGATTAATTTTTCTGCATCATTTTTGGACAGAAAATTTCTGATTTTTGCAATGTTACGTAGATGGAAAAAAGCTGTCCTTGAAACAGTCTTGATATGTTCGTCAAAAGAGAGATCAGGGTCAAGAGTAACGCCGAGGTCCTTCACAGTTTTATTTGAGACGACTTTACAACCATCAAGATGAATTGTCAGATTTAACAGAAGATCTCTTTGTTTCTTGGGACCTAGAACAAGCATCTCTGTTTTGTCCGAGTTTAAAAGTAAAAAGTTTTCAGCCATCCACTTCCTTATGTCTGAAACACAGGCTTCTAGCGAGGGCAATTTTGGGGCTTCACCATGTTTCATTGAAATGTACAGCTGTGTGTCATCCGCATAGCAGTGAAAGTTAACATTATGTTTTCGAATAACATCCCCAAGAGGTAAAATATATAGTGAAAACAATAGTGGTCCTAAAACGGAACCTTGAGGAACACCGAAATGTACAGTTGATTTGTCGGAGGACAGACCATTCACAGAGACAAACTGATATCTTTCCGACAGGTAAGATCTAAACCAGGCCAGAACTTGTCCGTGTAGACCAATTTGGGTTTCCAGTCTCTCCAAAAGAATGTGGTGATCGATGGTGTCAAAGGCAGCACTAAGGTCTAGTAGCACGAGGACAGATGCAGAGCCTCGGTCTGACGCCATTAAAAGGTCATTTACCACCTTCACAAGTGCAGTCTCAGTGCTATGATGGGGTCTAAAACCAGACTGAAGCATTTCGTATACATTGTTTGTCTTCAGAAAGGCAGTGAGTTGCTGCGCAAAAGCTTTTTCTAAAATTTTTGAGAGGAATGGAAGATTCGATATAGGCCGATAGTTTTTTATATTTTCCGGGTCAAGGTTTGGCTTTTTCAAGAGAGGCTTTATCACTGCCACTTTTAGTGAGTTTGGTACACATCCGGTGGATAGAGAGCTGTTTATTATGTTCAACATAGGAGGGCCAAGCACAGGAAGCAGCTCCTTCAGCAGTTTAGTAGGAATAGGATCCAGTATGCAGCTTGAAGGTTTAGAGGCCATGATTATTTTCATCATTGTGTCAAGAGATATAGTACTAAAACACTTAAGTGTCTCTCCCGATCCCAGGCCCTCGCAGAGCTGTGCAGATCCAGGACAGCTAAGCCCTGGAGGAATACGCAGATTCAAAGAGGAGTCCGTAATTTGCTTTCTAATGGTCATGATCTTTTCCTCAAAGAAGTTCATGAATTTATTACTGCTGAAGTGAAAGCCATCCTCTCTTGGGGAATGCTGCTTTTTAGTTAGCTTTGCAACAGTATCAAAAATAAATTTTGGATTATTCTTATTTTCCTCGATTAAGTTGGAAAAGTAGGATGATCGAGCAGCAGTGAGGGCTCTTCGGTACTGCACGGTACTGTCTTTCCAAGCTAGTCGGAAGACTTCCAGTTTGGTGTGGCGCCATTTCCGTTCCAATTTCCTGGAAGCTTGCTTCAAAGCTCGGGTATTTTCTGTATACCAGGGAGCTAGTTTCTTATGACAAATGTTTTTCGTTTTTAGGGGTGCAACTGCATCTAGGGTATTGCGCAAGGTTAAATTGAGTTCCTCAGTTAAGTGGTTAACTGATTTTTGTCCTCTGACGTACTTGGGTAGGCAGAAGGAGTCTGGAAGGGCATCAAGGAATTTTTGTGTTGTCTGAGAATTTATAGCACGACTTTTGATGCTGTCACGGTCGTCTAGGAGCGAAGGAGACCAAAGCGCAGCGCGTTGAGTGAACATGACTTTATTAGAGTAAAGACACGAACGACAAAAACAATAAACAAAGACGGCTAGTGAAGTCCACAGTTACAAATACTGAATACGGAGCAAAAACCCACAAAACCAAGGTGAAACCACACAGTTTAAATATGGCTCCCAATCAGAGATAACGAGCCGACAGCTGTCACTCGTTACCTCCGATTGGGAGTCACATGAATACAAACAAGGAAGACAACCACCTAGACACCCCAACCAAACAGCACACAACAAAACGAACACACCCTATACCCAACCTAACCCACACAACACACAACAATACAAACACACCCTGGTTCATAAACAACGTCCCGGAACCAGAGCGTGACAGTACCCCCCCCTAAAGGTGCGAACCCCGGGCGCACCAACATAAAGTCTAGGGGAGGGTCTGGGTGGGCGTCTGTCCACGGTGGCGGCTCTGGCCCCGGTCGTGATCCCCACCCCACCAAAGTCACAAACTGCTTAAGTAGCCTCCTCCCACTGACCACCCTCCAAACTAACCCACCTGGATAAAGGGGCAGCTCCGGACGAAGAGGCAGCACCGGACTAAGGGACAGCACCGGGCTAAGGGGCAGCACCGGGCTAAGGGGCAGCACCGGGCTAAGGGGCAGCACCGGGCTAAGGGGCAGCACCGGACTAAGGGGCAGCACCGGGCTAAGGGACAGTACCTGACTAAGGGGCAGCACCGGACTGAGGGGCAGATCCTGGCTGGCTGGCTCTGGCGGATCTTGGCTGGACGGCTCTGGCGGATCCTGGCTGGACGGCTCTGGCGGATCCTGGCTGGCAGAAGGCTCTGGCTGATCCTGTCTGGCGGAAGGCTCTGGCTGATCCTGTCTGGCGGAAGGCTCTGGCTGATCCTGTCTGGCGGAAGGCTCTGGCTGATCCTGTCTGGCGGAAGGCTCTGGCTGATCCTGTCTGGCGGAAGGCTCTGGCTGCTCCTGTCTGGCGGAAGGCTCTGGCTGATCCTGTCTGGCGGAAGGCTCTGGCTGATCCTGTCTGGCGGAAGGCTCTGGCTGATCCTGTCTGGCGGAAGGCTTTAGCGGCTCCGGTCTGGCGGACGGCTCAGAAGGCTCATGGCAGACGGGCGGCTTATGCAGCGCTTGGCAGACGGACAGTTCAGACGGCGTTGGGCAGACAGGCAGTTCAGGCGCCGTTGGGCAGACGGGCAGTTCAAGCGCCGTTGGGCCGACGGGCAGTTCAGGCGCCGTTGGGCAGACGGGCAGTTCAGGCGCCGTTGGGCAGACGGGCAGTTCAAGCGCCGTTGGGCCGACGGGCAGTTCAGGCGCCGTTGGGCAGACGGGCAGTTCAGGCGCCGTTGGGCAGACGGGCAGTTCAGGCGCCGTTGGGCAGACGGGCAGTTCAGGCGCCGCTGGGCAGACGGCAGACTCTGGCCGGCCGAGACGCACTATAGGCCTGGTGCGTGGTGCCGGAACTGGTGGTCCCGGGCTGAGGACACGCATCTCAGGGCTAGTGCGGGGAGCAGCAACAGGACGCACAGGACTCTGGGGACACACAGGAGGCTTGGTGCGTGGTGTAGGCACTGGTGGTACTGGGCTGGAGCGGGGAGGTGGCGCCGGAAATACCGGACCGTGCAGGCGTACTGGCTCCCTTGAGCACTGAGCCTGCCCAACCTTACCTGGTTGTATACTCCCCGTCGCCCGACCAGTACGGGAAGGAGGAATAACCCGTACCGGGCTATGTGGGCGAACCGGGGACACCATGCGTAAGGCTGGTGCCATGTAAGCCGGCCCGAGGAGACGCACTGGTGGCCTGATGCGTTGGGCCGGCTTCATGATATCCGGCTCAATGCTCAATCTAGCCCGGCCGATACGTGGAGCTGGAATGTACCGTACCGGGCTATGCCTGCGTACAGGAGACACCATGCGCTCTACTGCGTAACACGGTGTCTGCCCGTACTCTCGCTCTCCACGGTCAGTCCAGGGAGTAGGCGCAGGTCTCCTACCTGACTTCGCCATACTCCCTTTTAGCCCCCCCCCCAAGAAATTTTAGGGTAGTACCCACGGGCTTCCAGCCACGACTCCGTGCTGCCTCCTCATACCACCTCCTCTCGGCTTGAGCTGCCTCCAGCTCTTCACGAGGGCGGTGATATTCCTCCGGTTGTGCCCAAGGACCCTTTCCAGCCCGTATCTCCTCCCATGTCCATGAATCCTTTGGAGGCGTCCATAAATCCTGTGTAGGTAGGTCCTGTTGCCGCTTGTTACGCTGCTTGGTCCTCTTGTGGTGGGTTTTTCTGTCACGGTCGTCTAGGAGCGAAGGAGACCAAAGCGCAGCGCGTTGAGTGAACATGACTTTATTAGAGTAAAGACACGAACGACAAAAACAATAAACAAAGACGGCTAGTGAAGTCCACAGTTACAAATACTGAATACGGAGCAAAAACCCACAAAACCAAGGTGAAACCACACAGTTTAAATATGGCTCCCAATCAGAGATAACGAGCCGACAGCTGTCACTCGTTACCTCCGATTGGGAGTCACATGAATACAAACAAGGAAGACAACCACCTAGACACCCCAACCAAACAGCACACAACAAAACGAACACACCCTATACCCAACCTAACCCACACAACACCCAACAATACAAACACACCCTGGTTTATAAACAACGTCCCGGAACCAGAGCGTGACAGATGCTCCTTGGTTGGGGTCTGAGCAGATTATTTGTTGTGATTGCAAACGTAATAAAATGGTGGTCCGATAGTCCAGGATTTTGTGGAAAAACATTAAGATCTACAACATTTATTCCATGGGACAAAACTAGGTCCAGAGTATGACTGTGGCAGTGAGTAGGTCCAGAGACATGTTGGACAAAACCCACTGAGTCGATGATGGCTCCGAAATACTTTTGGAGTGGGTCTGTGGACTTCTCCATGTGAATATTAAAATCACCAAAAATTAGAATATGATCTGCTATGACTACAAGGTCTGATAGGAATTCAGGAAACTCAGAGAGGAACGCTGTATATGGCCCAGGAGGCCTGTAAACAGTAGCTATAAAAAGTGATTGAGTAGGCTGCATAGATTTCATGACTAGAAGCTCAAAAGATGAAAACGCCATTTTTTTTTTTGTAAATTGAAATTTGCTATCGTAAATGTTAGCAACACCTCCGCCTTTGCGGGATGCACGGGGAATATGGTCACTAGTGTAACCAGGAGGTGAGGCCTCATTTAACACAGCAAATTCATCAGGCTTAAGCCATGTTTCAGTCAGGCCAATCACATCAAGATTATGATCAGTGATTAGTTAATTGACTATGACTGCCTTTGAAGTGAGGGATCTAACATTAAGTAACCCTATTTTGAGATGTGAGGTATCACGATCTCTTTCAATAATGGCAGGAATGGAGGAGGTCTTTATCCTAATAAGATTGCTAGGGTGAACACCGCCATGTTTAGTTTTGCCCAACCTAGGTCGAGGCACAGACACAGTCTCAATGGGTATGGCTGAGCTGACTACACTGACTATGCTATTGGCAGACTCCACTAAGCTGGCAGGTTGGCTAACAGCCTGCTGCCTGGCCTGCACCCTATTTCACTGTGGGGCTAGAGGAGTTAGAGCCCTATCTATGTTGGTAGATAAGAGGAGAGCACCCCTCCAGCTAGGATGGAGTCCGTCACTCCTCAGCAGGTCAGGCTTGGTCCTGTTTGTGGGTGAGTCCCAGAAAGAGGGCCAATTATCCACAAATGTTATCTTTTGGGAGGGGCAGAAAACAGTTTTCAACCAGCGATTGAGTGCTGAGACTCTGCTGTAGAGCTCGTCACTTCCCCTAACTGGGAGGGGGCCAGAGACAATTAATCGATGCCGACACATCTTTCTAGCTGATTTACACGCTGAAGCTATGTTGCACTTGGTGACCTCTGACTGTTTCATCCTAACATCGTTGGTGCCGACGTGGATAACAATATCTCTATACTCTCTACACTCGCCAGTTTTAGCTTTAGCCAGCACCAACTTTAGATTAGCCTTAACGTCGGTAGCCCTGCCCCCTGGTAAACAGTGTATGATCGCTGGGTGATTCGTTTGAAGTCTAATACTGCGGGTAATGGAGTCGCCAATGACTAGGGTTTTCAATTTGTCAGAGCTAATGGTGGGAGCCTTCGGCGTCTCAGACCCCGTAACGGGAGGAGTAGAGACAAGAGAAGACTCAGACTCAGACTCCGACTCGCTACATAATGGGGAAAACCGGTTGAAGGTTTCTGTCGGCTGAATGAGCGACACCGGTTGAGCATTCCAACAGTATTTCCCTCCAGAAGCCATGAGAAAGTTGTCCGGCTGCGGGGACTGTGCGGGGGGATTTATACTAACGTTACTGTCTGTACTTACTGGTGGCACAGACGCTGTTTCTTCCTTTCCTACACTGAAATTACCCTTGCCTAACGATTGCGTCTGAAGCTGGGCTTGTAGCACAGCTATTCTCGCCGTAAGGCGATCGTTCTCCTGTATATTATGAGTACAGCGACTGCAATTAGAAGACATCATGTTAATGTTACTACTTAGCTTCGGCTGTTGAAGATGTTGACGAACCATGTCCAGATAAAGCGTCCGGAGTGAAAAAGTTGAATAAGGGAAAAAAGTTGCGATGGAAAAAAGGAAAATAAAGTAAAGTAAAGTTGGCAGCTAAAACGCACAGGAAAATGACTCTTCTGTCTCGGGATAAAACGTCCGGGGTGAAAAAGTTTAACGAAAAAAGATGAGTGAGGACAAAACTAAAAAGTTGGTAAATTTGTTGAACACAGAGATTGATTAAACGTTTATTAAAAGTAAAACGTGAATAGTTTGGCAGGTAGCCAAGTAGCAACAAACAGCACAGCAGCACAGACACAGTCATAATGGTTGTGTTCATGCCACATATAAAGGTCATAATGGTTGTGTTCATGCCACATATAAAGGTCATAATGGTTGTGTTCATAAAACATATAAAGGTCATAATGGTTGTGTTCATACCACATTGAAAGGTCATAATGGTTGTATTCATGCCACATATAAAGGTAATAATGGCTGTGTTCATGCCACATATAAAGGTCATAATGGTTGTGTTGATGCCACATATAAAGGTCATAATGGTTGTGTTCATGCCACATATAAAGGTCATAATGGTTGTGTTCATGCCACATATAAAGGTAATAATGGTTGTGTTCATAAAACATATAAAGGTCATAATGGTTGTGTTCATACCACATTGAAAGGTCATAATGGTTGTGTTCATGCCACATTTAAAGGTAATAATGGTTGTGTTCATGCCACATTTAAAGGTCAAAATGGTTGTGTTCTCCCGAGTCTCCCGAGTGGCGCAGTGGTCTAAGGCACTGCATTGCAGTGCTAGCTGTGCCACTAGAGATCCTGGTTCGAATCCAGGCTCTGTCATAGCCGGCCGCGACCGGGAGACCCATGGGGCGGCGCACAATTGGCCCAGCGTCGTCCAGGGTAGGGGAGGGAATGGCCGGCAGGGATGTAGCTCAGTTGGTAGAGCATGGCGTTTGCAACGCCAGGGTTGTGGGTTCGATTCCCACGGGGGGCCAGTATGAAAAATAAAAAAATAATGTATGCACTCACTAACTGTAAGTCGCTCTGGATAAGAGCGTCTGCTAAATGACTAAAATGTAAATGTAAACATATAAAGGTCATAATGGTTGTGTTCATAAAACATATAAAGGTCATAATGGTTGTGTTCATGCCACATATAAATGTCATAATGGCTGTGTTCATGCCACACATAAAGGTAATAATGGTTGTGTTCATAAAACATATAAAGGTCATAATGGCTGTGTTCATAAAACATATAAAGGTCATAATGGCTGTGTTCATAAAACATATAAATGTCATAATGGTTGTGTTCATGCCACATATAAAGGTCATAATGGCTGTGTTCATCAAACATATAAAGGTCATAATGGCTGTGTTCATCAAACATATAAAGGTCATAATGGTTGTGTTCATGCCACATATAAAGGTCATACTGGTTGTGTTCATGCCACATATAAAGGTCATAATGGTTGTGTTCATAAAACATATAAAGGTCATAATGGTTGTGTTCATCAAACATATAAAGGTCATAATGGCTGTGTTCATACCACATTTAAAGGTCATAATGGTTGTGTTCATGACACATATAAAGGTCATAATGGTTGTGTTCATAAAACATGTAAAGGTCATAATGGTTGTGTTCACACCACATTTAAAGGTCATAATGGTTGTGTTCATACCACGTATAAAGGTCATAATGGTTGTGTTTATGACACATTTAAAGGTCATAATGGTTGTGTTCATGCCACAAATAAAGGTCATAATGGTTGTGTTCATAAAACATATAAAGGTCATAATGGTTGTGTTCATGCCACATATAAAGGTCACCATGGTTGTGTTCATAAAACATATAAAGGTCATAATGGTTGTGTTCATAAAACATATAAAGGTCATAATGGTTGTGTTCATAAAACATATAAAGGTCATAATGGTTGTGTTCATGCCACATTTAAAGGTCATAATGGTTGTGTTCATGCCACAAATAAAGGTAATAATGGTTCTGTTCATAAAACATATAAAGGTCATAATGGTTGTGTTCATGCCACATATAAAGGTCATCATGGTTGTGTTCATAAAACATATAAAGGTAATAATGGTTGTGTTCATGCCACATATAAATGTCATAATGGTTGTGTTCATGACACATATAAAGGTCATAATGGTTGTGTTCATGCCACATATAAATGTCATAATGGTTGTGTTCATGACACATATAAAGGTAATAATGGTTGTGTTCATAAAACATATAAAGGTCATAATGTTTGTGTTCATGCCACATATAAAGGTCATAATGGTTGTGTTCATGCCACATATAAAGGTCATCATGGTTGTGTTCATAAAACATATAAAGGTAATAATGGTTGTGTTCATGCCATATATAAATGTCATAATGGTTGTGTTCATGACACATATAAAGGTAATAATGGTTGTGTTCATAAAACATATAAAGGTCATAATGTTTGTGTTCATGCCACATATAAAGGTCATAATGGTTGTGTTCATGCCACATATAAAGGTCATAATGGTTGTGTTCATAAAACATATAAAGGTCATAATGGTTGTGTTCACACCACATTTAAAGGTCATAATGGTTGTGTTCATAACACGTATAAAGGTCATAATGGTTGTGTTCATGCCACATTTAAAGGTCATAATGGTTGTGTTCATGCCACCAATAAAGGTCATAATGGTTGTGTTCATAAAACATATAAAGGTCATAATGGTTGTGTTCATGCCACATATAAAGGTCATCATGGTTGTGTTCATAAAACATATAAAGGTAATAATGGTTGTGTTCATGCCACATATAAATGTCATAATGGTTGTGTTCACAAAACATATAAAGGTCATAATGGTTGTGTTGATGCCACATATAAAGGTAATAATGGTTGTGTTCATGCCACATATAAAGGTCATAATGGTTGTGTTCATGCCACATATAAAGGTCATATTGGTTGTGTTCATTAAACATATAAAGGTCATAATGTGTGTGTTAATAACACATATAAAGGTCATAATGTTTGTGTTGATAACACATAAAAAAGTTATTAATGGTTTTGTTCATAAAATATAAAATGTCATAATGGTTGTGTTCATGCCACATATAAAGGTCATAATGGTTGTGTTCTTGCCAAATATAAAGGTCATATTGGTTGTGTTCATGCCACATATAAAGGTCATATTGGTTGTGTTCATGCCACATATAAAGGTCATAATGGTTGTGTTCATAAAACATATAAAGGTCATAATGGCTGTGTTGATGCCACATATAAAGGTCATAATGGTTGTGTTCATGCCACATATAAAGGTCATAATGGTTGTGTTCATAAAACATATAAAGGTAATAATGGTTGTGTTCATACCACATTTAAAGGTCATAATGGTTGTGTTCATACCACGTATAAAGGTCATAATGGTTGTGTTCATGCCACATTTATAGGTCATAATGGTTGTGTTCATGCCACATATAAAGGTCATAATGGCTGTGTTCATATCACATATAAAGGTCAAAATGGTTGTGTTCACAAAACATATAAAGGTCATAATGGTTGTGTTCATCAAACATATAAAGGTCATAATGGCTGTGTTCATAAAACATATAAAGGTCATAATGTTTGTGTTCATGCCACATATAAAGGTCATAATGGTTGTGTTCATGCCACATATAAAGGTAATAATGGTTGTGTTCATAAAACATATAAAGGTCATAATGGTTGTGTTCATGCCACATATAAAGGTCATAATGGTTGTGTTCATAAAACATATAAAGGTCATAATGGTTGTGTTCACACCAAATTTAAAGGTCATAATGGTTGTGTTCATACCACATTTAAAGGTCATAATGGTTGTGGTCATGCCACATATAAAGGTCATAATGGTTGTGTTCACACCAAATTTAAAGGTCATAATGGTTGTGTTCATACCACATATAAAGGTCATAATGGTTGTGTTCATGCCACATTTAAAGGTCATAATGGTTGTGGTCATGCCACATATAAAGGTCATAATGGTTGTGTTCATAAAACATATAAAGGTAATAATGGTTGTGTTCATGCCACATATAAATGTCATAATGGTTGTGTTCATAAAACATATAAAGGTCATAATGGTTGTGTTCATAAAACATAAAAAGGTAATAATGGTTGTGGTCATACCACATTTAAAGGTCATAATGGTTGTGTTCATGCCACATATAAAGGTCATAATGGCTGTGTTGATGCCACATATAAAGGTCATAATGGTTGTGTTCATGCCACATATAAAGGTCATAATGGTTGTGTTCATAAAACAAATAAAGGTCATAATGGTTGTGGTCATACCACATTTAAAGGTCATAATGGTTGTGTTCATACCACGTATAAAGGTCATAATGGTTGTGTTCATCAAACATATAAAGGTCATAATGGTTGTGTTCATCAACCATATAAAGGTCATAATGGCTGTGTTCATGCCAAATATAAATGTCATAATGGTTGTGTTCATAAAACATATAAAGGTCATAATGTTTGTGTTCATGCCACATATAAAGGTCATAATGGTTGTGTTCATGCCACATATAAAGGTAATAATGGTTGTGTTCATAAAACATATAAAGGTCATAATGGTTGTGTTCATGCCACATATAAAGGTAATAATGGTTGTGTTCATGCCACATATAAAGGTCATAATGGTTGTGTTCATGCCACATATAAAGGTCATAATGGTTGTGTTCATGAAACATATAAAGGTAATAATGGTTGTGTTCATACCACATTTAAAGGTCATAATGGTTGTGTTCATACCACGTATAAAGGTCATAATGGTTGTGGTCATACCACATTTAAAGGTCATAATGGTTGTGTTCATACCACGTATAAAGGTCATAATGGTTGTGTTCATCAAACATATAAAGGTCATAATGGTTGTGTTCACAAAACATATAAAGGTCATAATGGCTGTGTTCATGCCAAATATAAATGTCATAATGGTTGTGTTCATAAAACATATAAAGGTCATAATGTTTGTGTTCATGCCACATATAAAGGTCATAATGGTTGTGTTCATGCCACATATAAAGGTAATAATGGTTGTGTTCATAAAACATATAAAGGTCATAATGGTTGTGTTCATGCCACATATAAAGGTAATAATGGTTGTGTTCATGCCACATATAAAGGTCATAATGGTTGTGTTCATGCCACATATAAAGGTCATAATGGTTGTGTTCATAAAACATATAAAGGTAATAATGGTTGTGTTCATACCACATTTAAAGGTCATAATGGTTGTGTTCATACCACGTATAAAGGTCATAATGGTTGTGTTCATGCCACATTTATAGGTCATAATGGTTGTGTTCATGCCACATATAAAGGTCATAATGGCTGTGTTCATATCACATATAAAGGTCAAAATGGTTGTGTTCACAAAACATATAAAGGTCATAATGGTTGTGTTCATCAAACATATAAAGGTCATAATGGCTGTGTTCATAAAACATATAAAGGTCATAATGTTTGTGTTCATGCCACATATAAAGGTCATAATGGTTGTGTTCATCAACCATATAAAGGTCATAATGGCTGTGTTCATGCCAAATATAAATGTCATAATGGTTGTGTTCATAAAACATATAAAGGTCATAATGTTTGTGTTCATGCCACATATAAAGGTCATAATGGTTGTGTTCATGCCACATATAAAGGTAATAATGGTTGTGTTCATAAAACATATAAAGGTCATAATGGTTGTGTTCATGCCACATATAAAGGTAATAATGGTTGTGTTCATGCCACATATAAAGGTCATAATGGTTGTGTTCATGCCACATATAAAGGTCATAATGGTTGTGTTCATAAAACATATAAAGGTAATAATGGTTGTGTTCATACCACATTTAAAGGTCATAATGGTTGTGTTCATACCACGTATAAAGGTCATAATGGTTGTGTTCATGCCACATTTATAGGTCATAATGGTTGTGTTCATGCCACATATAAAGGTCATAATGGCTGTGTTCATATCACATATAAAGGTCAAAATGGTTGTGTTCACAAAACATATAAAGGTCATAATGGTTGTGTTCATCAAACATATAAAGGTCATAATGTTTGTGTTCATGCCACATATAAAGGTCATAATGGTTGTGTTCATGCCACATATAAAGGTAATAATGGTTGTGTTCATAAAACATATAAAGGTCATAATGGTTGTGTTCATAAAATATATAAATGTCATAATGGTTGTGTTCATGCCACATATAAAGGTCATAATGGTTGTGTTCATACCACGTATAAAGGTCATAATGGTTGTGTTCATGCCACATATAAAGGTCATAATGGTTGTGTTCATGCCACATATAAAGGTCATAATGGTTGTGTTCATAAAACAAATAAAGGTCATAATGGTTGTGGTCATACCACATTTAAAGGTCATAATGGTTGTGTTCATACCACGTATAAAGGTCATAATGGTTGTGTTCACAAAACATATAAAGGTCATAATGGTTGTGTTCATCAAACATATAAAGGTCATAATTGTTGTGTTCATCAACCATATAAAGGTCATAATGGCTGTGTTCATGCCAAATATAAATGTCATAATGTTTGTGTTCATAAAACATATAAAGGTCATAATGTTTGTGTTCATGCCACATATAAAGGTCACAATGGTTGTGTTCATGCCACATATAAAGGTAATAATGGTTGTGTTCATAAAACATATAAAGGTCATAATGGTTGTGTTCATGCCACATATAAAAGTAATAATGGTTGTGTTCATGCCACATATAAAGGTCATACTGGTTTTGTTCATAAAACATATAAAGTTCATAATGGTTATGTTCACACCATATTTAAAGGTCATAATGGTTGTGTTCATACCACGTATAAAGGTCATATTGGATGTGTTCATGCCACATTTAAAGGTAATAATGGTTGTGTTCATGCCACATATAAAGGTAATAATGGTTGTGTTCATAAAAATATAAAGGTAATAATGGTTGTGTTCATAAAACATATAAAGGTCATAATGTTTGTGTTGATAACACATAAAAAAAGTTATTAATGGTTGTGTTCATAAAATATATAAATGTCATAATGGTTGTGTTCATGCCACATATAAATGTCATAATGGTTGTGTTCATGCCACATATAAATGTCATAATGGTTGTGTTCATGCCACATATAAAGGTCATAATGGTTGTGTTCATGCCACATATAAAGGTCATAATGGTTGTGTTCATGCCACATATAAAGGTAATAATGGTTGTGTTCATAAAACATATAAAGGTCATAATGGTTGTGTTCATAAAACATATAAAGGTCATAATGGTTGTGTTCATGCCACATATAAAGGTCATAATGGTTGTGTTCATCCCACATATAAAGGTCATAATGGTTTTGTTCATAAAACATATAAAGTTCATAATGGTTATGTTCACACCATATGTAAAGGTCATAATGGTTGTGTTCATACCACGTATAAAGGTCATAATGGTTGTGTTCATGCCACATTTAAAGGTCATAATGGTTGTGTTCATGCCACATATAAAGGTAATAATGGTTGTGTTCATAAAACATATAAAGGTAATAATGGTTGTGTTCATGCCACATATAAATGTCATAATGGTTGTGTTCATAAAACATATAAAGGTAATAATGGTTGTGTTCATGCCACGTATAAAGGTCTTAATGGTTGTGTTCATAAAACATATAAAGGTCATAATGGTTGTGTTCATCAAACATATAAAGGTCATAATGGCTGTGTTCATGCCAAATATAAATGTCATAATGGTTGTGTTCATAAAACATATAAAGGTCATAATGTTTGTGTTCATGCCACATATAAAGGTCATAATGGTTGTGTTCATGCCACATATAAAGGTAATAATGGTTGTGTTCATAAAACATATAAAGGTCATAATGGTTGTGTTCATGCCACATATAAAGGTAATAATGGTTGTGTTCATGCCACATATAAAGGTCATAATGGTTGTGTTCATGCCACATATAAAGGTCATAATGGTTGTGTTCATAAAACATATAAAGGTAATAATGGTTGTGTTCATACCACATTTAAAGGTCATAATGGTTGTGTTCATACCACGTATAAAGGTCATAATGGTTGTGTTCATGCCACATTTATAGGTCATAATGGTTGTGTTCATGCCACATATAAAGGTCATAATGGCTGTGTTCATATCACATATAAAGGTCAAAATGGTTGTGTTCACAAAACATATAAAGGTCATAATGGTTGTGTTCATCAAACATATAAAGGTCATAATGGCTGTGTTCATAAAACATATAAAGGTCATAATGTTTGTGTTCATGCCACATATAAAGGTCATAATGGTTGTGTTCATGCCACATATAAAGGTAATAATGGTTGTGTTCATAAAACATATAAAGGTCATAATGGTTGTGTTCATGCCACATATAAAGGTCATAATGGTTGTGTTCATAAAACATATAAAGGTCATAATGGTTGTGTTCACACCAAATTTAAAGGTCATAATGGTTGTGTTCATACCACGTATAAAGGTCATAATGGTTGTGTTCATGCCACATTTAAAGGTCATAATGGTTGTGGTCATGCCACATATAAAGGTCATAATGGTTGTGTTCATAAAACATATAAAGGTAATAATGGTTGTGTTCATGCCACATATAAATGTCATAATGGTTGTGTTCATGCCACATTTAAAGGTCATAATGGTTGTGGTCATGCCACATATAAAGGTCATAATGGTTGTGTTCATAAAATATATAAAGGTCATAATGTTTGTGTTCATACCACGTATAAAGGTCATAATGGTTGTGTTCATGCCACATTTAAAGGTCATAATGGTTGTGGTCATGCCACATATAAAGGTCATAATGGTTGTGTTCATAAAATATATAAATGTCATAATGGTTGTGTTCATGCCACATATAAAGGTCATAATGGTTGTGTTCATACCACGTATAAAGGTCATAATGGTTGTGTTCATGCCACATATAAAGGTCATAATGGTTGTGTTCATGCCACATATAAAGGTCATAATGGTTGTGTTCATAAAACAAATAAAGGTCATAATGGTTGTGGTCATACCACATTTAAAGGTCATAATGGTTGTGTTCATACCACGTATAAAGGTCATAATGGTTGTGTTCACAAAACATATAAAGGTCATAATGGTTGTGTTCATCAAACATATAAAGGTCATAATGGTTGTGTTCATCAACCATATAAAGGTCATAATGGTTGTGGTCATGCCACATATAAAGGTAATAATGGCTGTGTTCATGCCAAATATAAATGTCATAATGTTTGTGTTCATAAAACATATAAAGGTCATAATGTTTGTGTTCATGCCACATATACAGGTCACAATGGTTGTGTTCATGCCACATATAAAGGTAATAATGGTTGTGTTCATAAAACATATAAAGGTCATAATGGTTGTGTTCATGCCACATATAAAGGTAATAATGGTTGTGTTCATGCCACATATAAAGGTCATACTGGTTTTGTTCATAAAACATATAAAGTTCATAATGGTTATGTTCACACCATATTTAATGGTCATAATGGTTGTGTTCATACCACGTATAAAGGTCATATTGGATGTGTTCATGCCACATTTAAAGGTCATAATGGTTGTGTTCATGCCACATATAAAGGTAATAATGGTTGTGTTCATAAAAATATAAAGGTAATAATGGTTGTGTTCATAAAACATATAAAGGTCATAATGTTTGTGTTGATAACACATAAAAAAAGTTATTAATGGTTGTGTTCATAAAATATATAAATGTCATAATGGTTGTGTTCATGCCACATATAAATGTCATAATGGTTGTGTTCATGCCACATATAAATGTCATAATGGTTGTGTTCATGCCACATATAAAGGTCATAATGGTTGTGTTCATGCCACATATAAAGGTCATAATGGTTGTGTTCATGCCACATATAAAGGTAATAATGGTTGTGTTCATAAAACATATAAAGGTCATAATGGTTGTGTTCATAAAACATATAAAGGTCATAATGGTTGTGTTCATGCCACATATAAAGGTCATAATGGTTGTGTTCATCCCACATATAAAGGTCATAATGGTTTTGTTCATAAAACATATAAAGTTCATAATGGTTATGTTCACACCATATTTAAAGGTCATAATGGTTGTGTTCATACCACGTATAAAGGTCATAATGGTTGTGTTCATGCCACATTTAAAGGTCATAATGGTTGTGTTCATGCCACATATAAAGGTAATAATGGTTGTGTTCATAAAACATATAAAGGTAATAATGGTTGTGTTCATGCCACATATAAATGTCATAATGGTTGTGTTCATAAAACATATAAAGGTAATAATGGTTGTGTTCATGCCACGTATAAAGGTCTTAATGGTTGTGTTCATAAAACATATAAAGGTCATAATGGTTGTGTTCATCAAACATATAAAGGTCATAATGGCTGTGTTCATGCCAAATATAAATGTCATAATGGTTGTGTTCATAAAACATATAAAGGTCATAATGTTTGTGTTCATGCCACATATAAAGGTCATAATGGTTGTGTTCATGCCACATATAAAGGTAATAATGGTTGTGTTCATAAAACATATAAAGGTCATAATGGTTGTGTTCATGCCACATATAAAGGTAATAATGGTTGTGTTCATGCCACATATAAAGGTCATAATGGTTGTGTTCATGCCACATATAAAGGTCATAATGGTTGTGTTCATAAAACATATAAAGGTAATAATGGTTGTGTTCATACCACATTTAAAGGTCATAATGGTTGTGTTCATACCACGTATAAAGGTCATAATGGTTGTGTTCATGCCACATTTATAGGTCATAATGGTTGTGTTCATGCCACATATAAAGGTCATAATGGCTGTGTTCATATCACATATAAAGGTCAAAATGGTTGTGTTCACAAAACATATAAAGGTCATAATGGTTGTGTTCATCAAACATATAAAGGTCATAATGGCTGTGTTCATAAAACATATAAAGGTCATAATGTTTGTGTTCATGCCACATATAAAGGTCATAATGGTTGTGTTCATGCCACATATAAAGGTAATAATGGTTGTGTTCATAAAACATATAAAGGTCATAATGGTTGTGTTCATGCCACATATAAAGGTCATAATGGTTGTGTTCATAAAACATATAAAGGTCATAATGGTTGTGTTCACACCAAATTTAAAGGTCATAATGGTTGTGTTCATACCACGTATAAAGGTCATAATGGTTGTGTTCATGCCACATTTAAAGGTCATAATGGTTGTGGTCATGCCACATATAAAGGTCATAATGGTTGTGTTCATAAAACATATAAAGGTAATAATGGTTGTGTTCATGCCACATATAAATGTCATAATGGTTGTGTTCATGCCACATTTAAAGGTCATAATGGTTGTGGTCATGCCACATATAAAGGTCATAATGGTTGTGTTCATAAAATATATAAAGGTCATAATGTTTGTGTTCATACCACGTATAAAGGTCATAATGGTTGTGTTCATGCCACATTTAAAGGTCATAATGGTTGTGGTCATGCCACATATAAAGGTCATAATGGTTGTGTTCATAAAATATATAAATGTCATAATGGTTGTGTTCATGCCACATATAAAGGTCATAATGGTTGTGTTCATACCACGTATAAAGGTCATAATGGTTGTGTTCATGCCACATATAAAGGTCATAATGGTTGTGTTCATGCCACATATAAAGGTCATAATGGTTGTGTTCATAAAACAAATAAAGGTCATAATGGTTGTGGTCATACCACATTTAAAGGTCATAATGGTTGTGTTCATACCACGTATAAAGGTCATAATGGTTGTGTTCACAAAACATATAAAGGTCATAATGGTTGTGTTCATCAAACATATAAAGGTCATAATGGTTGTGTTCATCAACCATATAAAGGTCATAATGGTTGTGGTCATGCCACATATAAAGGTAATAATGGCTGTGTTCATGCCAAATATAAATGTCATAATGTTTGTGTTCATAAAACATATAAAGGTCATAATGTTTGTGTTCATGCCACATATACAGGTCACAATGGTTGTGTTCATGCCACATATAAAGGTAATAATGGTTGTGTTCATAAAACATATAAAGGTCATAATGGTTGTGTTCATGCCACATATAAAGGTAATAATGGTTGTGTTCATGCCACATATAAAGGTCATACTGGTTTTGTTCATAAAACATATAAAGTTCATAATGGTTATGTTCACACCATATTTAAAGGTCATAATGGTTGTGTTCATACCACGTATAAAGGTCATATTGGATGTGTTCATGCCACATTTAAAGGTCATAATGGTTGTGTTCATGCCACATATAAAGGTAATAATGGTTGTGTTCATAAAAATATAAAGGTAATAATGGTTGTGTTCATAAAACATATAAAGGTCATAATGTTTGTGTTGATAACACATAAAAAAAGTTATTAATGGTTGTGTTCATAAAATATATAAATGTCATAATGGTTGTGTTCATGCCACATATAAATGTCATAATGGTTGTGTTCATGCCACATATAAATGTCATAATGGTTGTGTTCATGCCACATATAAAGGTCATAATGGTTGTGTTCATGCCACATATAAAGGTCATAATGGTTGTGTTCATGCCACATATAAAGGTAATAATGGTTGTGTTCATAAAACATATAAAGGTCATAATGGTTGTGTTCATAAAACATATAAAGGTCATAATGGTTGTGTTCATGCCACATATAAAGGTCATAATGGTTGTGTTCATCCCACATATAAAGGTCATAATGGTTTTGTTCATAAAACATATAAAGTTCATAATGGTTATGTTCACACCATATTTAAAGGTCATAATGGTTGTGTTCATACCACGTATAAAGGTCATAATGGTTGTGTTCATGCCACATTTAAAGGTCATAATGGTTGTGTTCATGCCACATATAAAGGTAATAATGGTTGTGTTCATAAAACATATAAAGGTAATAATGGTTGTGTTCATGCCACATATAAATGTCATAATGGTTGTGTTCATAAAACATATAAAGGTAATAATGGTTGTGTTCATGCCACATATAAAGGTCATAATGGCTGTGTTCATGCCACATAAAAAGGTCATAATGTTTGTGTTCATGCCACCAATAAAGGTCATAATGGTTGTGTTCATGCCACATATAAAGGTCATAATGTTTGTGTTAATAAAACATATAAAGGTCATAATGTTTGTGTTGATAACACATAAAAAAGTTATTAATGGTTGTGTTCATAAAATATATAAATGTCATAATGGTTGTGTTCATGCCACATATAAAGGTCATAATGGTTGTGTTCATGCCACATATAAAGGTCATAATGGTTGTGTTCATAAAACATATAAAGGTCATAATGGTTGTGTTCATCAAACATATAAAGGTCATAATGGCTGTGTTCATACCACATTTAAAGGTCATAATGGTTGTGTTCATACCACGTATAAAGGTCTTAATGGTTGTGTTCATAAAACATATAAAGGTCATAATGGTTGTGTTCATCAAACATATAAAGGTCATAATGGCTGTGTTCATGCCAAATATAAATGTCATAATGGTTGTGTTCATAAAACATATAAAGGTCATAATGTTTGTGTTCATGCCACATATAAAGGTCATAATGGTTGTGTTCATGCCACATATAAAGGTAATAATGGTTGTGTTCATAAAACATATAAAGGTCATAATGGTTGTGTTCATGCCACATATAAAGGTAATAATGGTTGTGTTCATGCCACATATAAAGGTCATAATGGTTGTGTTCATGCCACATATAAAGGTCATAATGGTTGTGTTCATAAAACATATAAAGGTAATAATGGTTGTGTTCATACCACATTTAAAGGTCATAATGGTTGTGTTCATACCACGTATAAAGGTCATAATGGTTGTGTTCATGCCACATTTATAGGTCATAATGGTTGTGTTCATGCCACATATAAAGGTCATAATGGCTGTGTTCATATCACATATAAAGGTCAAAATGGTTGTGTTCACAAAACATATAAAGGTCATAATGGTTGTGTTCATCAAACATATAAAGGTCATAATGGCTGTGTTCATAAAACATATAAAGGTCATAATGTTTGTGTTCATGCCACATATAAAGGTCATAATGGTTGTGTTCATGCCACATATAAAGGTAATAATGGTTGTGTTCATAAAACATATAAAGGTCATAATGGTTGTGTTCATGCCACATATAAAGGTCATAATGGTTGTGTTCATAAAACATATAAAGGTCATAATGGTTGTGTTCACACCAAATGTAAAGGTCATAATGGTTGTGTTCATAAAACATATAAAGGTAATAATGGTTGTGTTCATGCCACATATAAATGTCATAATGGTTGTGTTCATGCCACATTTAAAGGTCATAATGGTTGTGGTCATGCCACATATAAAGGTCATAATGGTTGTGTTCATAAAATATATAAAGGTCATAATGGTTGTGTTCATACCACGTATAAAGGTCATAATGGTTGTGTTCATGCCACATTTAAAGGTCATAATGGTTGTGGTCATGCCACATATAAAGGTCATAATGGTTGTGTTCATAAAATATATAAATGTCATAATGGTTGTGTTCATGCCACATATAAAGGTCATAATGGTTGTGTTCATACCACGTATAAAGGTCATAATGGTTGTGTTCATGCCACATATAAAGGTCATAATGGTTGTGTTCATGCCACATATAAAGGTCATAATGGTTGTGTTCATAAAACAAATAAAGGTCATAATGGTTGTGGTCATACCACATTTAAAGGTCATAATGGTTGTGTTCATACCACGTATAAAGGTCATAATGGTTGTGTTCACAAAACATATAAAGGTCATGATGGTTGTGTTCATCAAACATATAAAGGTCATAATGGTTGTGGTCATGCCACATATAAAGGTCATAATGGTTGTGTTCATAAAACATATAAAGGTAATAATGGTTGTGTTCATGCCACATATAAATGTCATAATGGTTGTGTTCATGCCACATTTAAAGGTCATAATGGTTGTGGTCATGCCACATATAAAGGTCATAATGGTTGTGTTCATAAAATATATAAAGGTCATAATGGTTGTGTTCATACCACGTATAAAGGTCATAATGGTTGTGTTCATGCCACATATAAAGGTCATAATGGTTGTGTTCATAAAACAAATAAAGGTCATAATGGTTGTGGTCATACCACATTTAAAGGTCATAATGGTTGTGTTCATACCACGTATAAAGGTCATAATGGTTGTGTTCACAAAACATATAAAGGTCATGATGGTTGTGTTCATCAAACATATAAAGGTCATAATGGTTGTGTTCATCAACCATATAAAGGTCATAATGGTTGTGGTCATGCCACATATAAAGGTAATAATGGCTGTGTTCATGCCAAATATAAATGTCATAATGTTTGTGTTCATAAAATATATAAAGGTCATAATGGTTGTGTTCATACCACGTATAAAGGTCATAATGGTTGTGTTCATGCCACATTTAAAGGTCATAATGGTTGTGGTCATGCCACATATAAAGGTCATAATGGTTGTGTTCATAAAATATATAAATGTCATAATGGTTGTGTTCATGCCACATATAAAGGTCATAATGGTTGTGTTCATACCACGTATAAAGGTCATAATGGTTGTGTTCATGCCACATATAAAGGTCATAATGGTTGTGTTCATGCCACATATAAAGGTCATAATGGTTGTGTTCATAAAACAAATAAAGGTCATAATGGTTGTGGTCATACCACATTTAAAGGTCATAATGGTTGTGTTCATACCACGTATAAAGGTCATAATGGTTGTGTTCACAAAACATATAAAGGTCATGATGGTTGTGTTCATCAAACATATAAAGGTCATAATGGTTGTGGTCATACCACATTTAAAGGTCATAATGGTTGTGTTCATACCACGTATAAAGGTCATAATGGTTGTGTTCATAAAACAAATAAAGGTCATAATGGTTGTGGTCATACCACATTTAAAGGTCATAATGGTTGTGTTCATACCACGTATAAAGGTCATAATGGTTGTGTTCACAAAACATATAAAGGTCATGATGGTTGTGTTCATCAAACATATAAAGGTCATAATGGTTGTGTTCATCAACCATATAAAGGTCATAATGGTTGTGGTCATGCCACATATAAAGGTAATAATGGCTGTGTTCATGCCAAATATAAATGTCATAATGTTTGTGTTCATAAAACATATAAAGGTCATAATGTTTGTGTTCATGCCACATATAAAGGTCACAATGGTTGTGTTCATGCCACATATAAAGGTAATAATGGTTGTGTTCATGCCACATATAAAGGTAATAATGGTTGTGTTCATGCCACATATAAAGGTCATAATGGTTTTGTTCATAAAACATATAAACTTCATAATGGTTATGTTCACACCATATTTAAAGGTCATAATGGTTGTGTTCATACCACGTATAAAGGTCATAATGGTTGTGTTCATGCCATATTTAAAGGTCATAATGGTTGTGTTCATGCCACATATAAAGGTAATAATGGTTGTGTTCATAAAAATATAAAGGTAATAATGGTTGTGTTCATAAAAATATAAATGTCATAATGGTTGTGTTCATAAAACATATAAAGGTCATAATGTTTGTGTTGATAACACATAAAAAAAGTTATTAATGGTTGTGTTCATAAAATATATAAATGTCATAATGGTTGTGTTCATGCCACATATAAAGGTCATAATGGTTGTGTTCATGCCACATATAAAGGTCATAATGGTTGTGTTCATGCCACATATAAAGGTCATAATGGTTGTGTTCACGCCACATATAAAGGTCATAATGGTTGTGTTCATGCCACATATAAAGGTAATAATGGTTGTGTTCATAAAACATATAAAGGTCATAATGGTTGTGTTCATGCCACATATAAAGGTAATAATGGTTGTGTTCATGCCACATATAAAGGTCATAATGGTTGTGTTCATGCCACATATAAAGGTCATAATGGTTTTGTTCATAAAACATATAAAGTTCATAATGGTTATGTTCACACCATATTTAAAGGTCATAATGGTTGTGTTCATACCACGTATAAAGGTCATAATGGTTGTGTTCATGCCACATTTAAAGGTCATAATGGTTGTGTTCATGCCACATATAAAGGTAATAATGGTTGTGTTCATAAAACATATAAAGGTAATAATGGTTGTGTTCATGCCACATATAAATGTCATAATGGTTGTGTTCATAAAACATATAAAGGTAATAATGGTTGTGTTCATGCCACATTTATAGGTCATAATGTTTGTGTTCATGCCACCAATAAAGGTCATAATGGTTGTGTTCGTGCCACATATAAAGGTCATAATGTTTGTGTTAATAAAACATATAAAGGTCATAATGTTTGTGTTGATAACACATAAAAAAGTTATTAATGGTTGTGTTCATAAAATATATAAATGTCATAATGGTTGTGTTGATAACACATAAAAAAGTTATTAATGGTTGTGTTCATAAAATATATAAATGTCATAATGGTTGTGTTCATGCCACATATAAAGGTCATAATGGTTGTGTTCATGCCACATATAAAGGTCATAATGGTTGTGTTCATAAAACATATAAAGGTCATAATGGTTGTGTTCATCAAACATATAAAGGTCATAATGGCTGTGTTCATACCACATTTAAAGGTCATAATGGTTGTGTTCATACCACGTATAAAGGTCTTAATGGTTGTGTTCATAAAACATATAAAGGTCATAATGGTTGTGTTCATCAAACATATAAAGGTCATAATGGCTGTGTTCATACCACATTTAAAGGTCATAATGGTTGTGTTCATACCACGTATAAAGGTCATAATGGTTGTGTTCATGAAACATATAAAGGTCATAATGTTTGTGTTCATGCCACATATAAAGGTCATAATGGTTGTGTTCATGCCACATATAAAGGTCATATTGGTTGTGTTCATGCCACATATAAAGGTAATAATTGCTGTGTTCATCAAACATATAAAGGTCATAATTGTTGTGTTCATAAAACATAAAAAGGTCATAATGGTTGTGTTCATGCCACATATAAAGGTCATAATTGCTGTGTTCATCAAACATATAAAGGTCATAATGGCTGTGTTCATACCACATTTAAAGGTCATAATGGTTGTGTTCATACCACGTATAAAGGTCATAATGGTTGTGTTCATAAAACATATAAAGGTCATAATGGTTGTGTTCATCAAACATATAAAGGTCATAATGGCTGTGTTCATACCACATTTAAAGGTCATAATGGTTGTTTTCATGCCACATATAAAGGTCATAATGGTTGTGTTCATAAAACATGTAAAGGTCATAATGGTTGTGTTCACACCACATTTAAAGGTCATAATGGTTGTGTTCATACCACGTATAAAGGTCATAATGGTTGTGTTTATGCCACATTTAAAGGTCATAATGGTTGTGTTCATGCCACAAATAAAGGTCATAATGGTTGTGTTCATAAAACATATAAAGGTCATAATGGTTGTGTTCATGCCACATATAAAGGTCATCATGGTTGTGTTCATAAAACATATAAAGGTCATAATGGTTGTGTTCATGCCACATATAAAGGTCATAATGGTTGTGTTCATGCCACATATAAAGGTCATAATGGTTGTGTTCATGCCACATATAAAGGTCATAATGGTTGTGTTCATGCCACATATAAAGGTCATAATGGTTGTGTTCATGCCACATATAAAGGTCATAATGGTTGTGTTCAAGCCACATATAAAGGTCATAATGGTTGTGTTCATGCCACATATAAAGGTCATAATGGTTGTGTTCATACCACATATAAAGGTAATAATGGTTGTGTTCATAAAACATATAAAGGTCATAATGGTTGTGTTCATCAAACATATAAAGGTCATAATGGCTGTGTTCATACCACATTTAAAGGTCATAATGGTTGTGTTCATGCCACATATAAAGGTCATAATGGTTGTGTTCATAAAACATGTAAAGGTCATAATGGTTGTGTTCACACCACATTTAAAGGTCATAATGGTTGTGTTCATACCACGTATAAAGGTCATAATGGTTGTGTTTATGCCACATTTAAAGGTCATAATGGTTGTGTTCATGCCACAAATAAAGGTCATAATGGTTGTGTTCATAAAACATATAAAGGTCATAATGGTTGTGTTCATGCCACATATAAAGGTCATCATGGTTGTGTTCATAAAACATATAAAGGTCATAATGGTTGTGTTCATGCCACATATAAAGGTCATAATGGTTGTGTTCATGCCACATATAAAGGTCATAATGGTTGTGTTCATGCCACATATAAAGGTCATAATGGTTGTGTTCATGCCACATATAAAGGTCATAATGGTTGTGTTCATGCCACATATAAAGGTCATAATGGTTGTGTTCAAGCCACATATAAAGGTCATAATGGTTGTGTTCATGCCACATATAAAGGTCATAATGGTTGTGTTCATACCACATATAAAGGTAATAATGGTTGTGTTCATAAAACATATAAAGGTCATAATGGTTGTGTTCATCAAACATATAAAGGTCATAATGGCTGTGTTCATACCACATTTAAAGGTCATAATGGTTGTGTTCATGCCACATATAAAGGTCATAATGGTTGTGTTCATAAAACATGTAAAGGTCATAATGGTTTGTATTCACACCACATTTAAAGGTCATAATGGTTGTGTTCATACCACGTATAAAGGTCATAATGGTTGTGTTTATGCCACATTTAAAGGTCATAATGGTTGTGTTCATGCCACAAATAAAGGTCATAATGGTTGTGTTCATGCCACATATAAAGGTCATAATGGTTGTGTTCATGCCACATATAAAGGTCATAATGGTTGTGTTCATGCCACATATAAAGGTCATAATGGTTGTGTTCATGCCACATATAAAGGTCATAATGGTTGTGTTCATGCCACATATAAAGGTCATAATGGTTGTGTTCAAGCCACATATAAAGGTCATAATGGTTGTGTTCATGCCACATATAAAGGTCATAATGGTTGTGTTCATACCACATATAAAGGTAATAATGGTTGTGTTCATAAAACATATAAAGGTCATAATGGTTGTGTTCATGCCACATATAAAGGTAATAATGGTTGTGTTCATGCCACATATAAAGGTCATAATGGTTGTGTTCATAAAACATATAAAGGTCATAATGGTTGTGTTCATGCCACATATAAAGGTCATAATGGTTGTGTTCATGCCACATATAAAGGTCATAATGGTTGTGTTCATGCCACATATAAAGGTCATAATGGTTGTGTTCATGCCACATATAAAGTTCATAATGGTTGTGTTCATGCCACATATAAAGGTCATAATGGTTGTGTTCAAGCCACATATAAAGGTCATAATGGTTGTGTTCATGCCACATATAAAGGTCATAATGGTTGTGTTCATACCACATATAAAGGTAATAATGGTTGTGTTCATAAAACATATAAAGGTCATAATGGTTGTGTTCATGCCACATATAAAGGTAATAATGGTTGTGTTCATGCCACATATAAAGGTCATAATGGTTGTGTTCATAAAACATATAAAGGTCATAATGGTTGTGTTCACACCACATTTAAAGGTCATAATGGTTGTGTTCATACCACGTATAAATGTCATAATGGTTGTGTTCATGCCACATTTAAAGGTCATAATGGTTGTGTTCATGCCACAAATAAAGGTAATAATGGTTGTGTTCATAAAACATATAAAGGTCATAATGGTTGTGTTCATGCCACATATAAAGGTCATCATGGTTGTGTTCATAAAACATATAAAGGTAATAATGGTTGTGTTCATGCCACATATAAATGTCATAATGGTTGTGTTCATGACACATATAAAGGTCATAATGGTTGTGTTCATGCCACATATAAAGGTAATAATGGTTGTGTTCATAAAACATATAAAGGTCATAATGTATGTGTTCATGCCACATATAAAGGTCATAATGGTTGTGTTCATGCCACATATAAAGGTAATAATGGTTGTGTTCATAAAACATATAAAGGTCATAATGGTTGTGTTCATGCCACATATAAAGGTCATAATGGTTGTGTTCATAAAACATATAAAGGTCATAATGGTTGTGTTCACCCCACATTTAAAGGTCATACTGGTTGTGTTCATACCACGTATAAAGGTCATAATGGTTGTGTTCATGCCACATTTAAAGGTCATAATGGTTGTGTTCATGCCACCAATAAAGGTCATAATGGTTGTGTTCATAAAACATATAAAGGTCATAATGGTTGTGTTCATGCCACATATAAATGTCATAATGGTTGTGTTCATGCCACATATAAAGGTCATCATGGTTGTGTTCATAAAACATATAAAGGTAATACTGGTTGTGTTCATGCCACATATAAATGTCATAATGGTTGTGTTCATGCCACATATAAAGGTCATAATGGTTGTGTTCATAAAACATATAAAGGTCATAATGTTTGTGTTAATAACACATATAAAGGTCATAATGTTTGTGTTGATAACACATAAAAAAGTTATTAATGGTTTTGTTCATAAAATATATAAATGTCATAATGGTTGTGTTCATACCACATTTAAAGGTCATAATGGTTGTGTTCATACCACGTATAAAGGTCATAATGGTTGTGTTCATGCCACATTTATAGGTCATAATGGTTGTGTTCATGCCACATATAAAGGTCATAATGGCTGTGTTCATATCACATATAAAGGTCAAAATGGTTGTGTTCAGAAAACATATAAAGGTCATAATGGTTGTGTTCATCAAACATATAAAGGTCATAATGGCTGTGTTCATAAAACATATAAAGGTCATAATGTTTGTGTTCATGCCACATATAAAGGTCATAATGGTTGTGTTCATGCCACATATAAAGGTAATAATGGTTGTGTTCATAAAACATATAAAGGTCATAATGGTTGTGTTCATGCCACATATAAAGGTCATAATGGTTGTGTTCATAAAAAATATAAAGGTCATAATGGTTGTGTTCACACCAAATTTAAAGGTTATAATGGTTGTGTTCATACCACGAATAAAGGTCATAATGGTTGTGTTCATGCCACATTTAAAGGTCATAATGGTTGTGGTCATGCCACATATAAAGGTCATAATGGTTGTGTTCATAAAACATATAAAGGTCATAATGGTTGTGTTCACCCCACATTTAAAGGTCATACTGGTTGTGTTCATACCACGTATAAAGGTCATAATGGTTGTGTTCATGCCACATTTAAAGGTCATAATGGTTGTGTTCATGCCACCAATAAAGGTCATAATGGTTGTGTTCATAAAACATATAAAGGTCATAATGGTTGTGTTCATGCCACATATAAATGTCATAATGGTTGTGTTCATGCCACATATAAAGGTCATCATGGTTGTGTTCATAAAACATATAAAGGTAATACTGGTTGTGTTCATGCCACATATAAATGTCATAATGGTTGTGTTCATGCCACATATAAAGGTCATAATGGTTGTGTTCATAAAACATATAAAGGTCATAATGTTTGTGTTAATAACACATATAAAGGTCATAATGTTTGTGTTGATAACACATAAAAAAGTTATTAATGGTTTTGTTCATAAAATATATAAATGTCATAATGGTTGTGTTCATACCACATTTAAAGGTCATAATGGTTGTGTTCATACCACGTATAAAGGTCATAATGGTTGTGTTCATGCCACATTTATAGGTCATAATGGTTGTGTTCATGCCACATATAAAGGTCATAATGGCTGTGTTCATATCACATATAAAGGTCAAAATGGTTGTGTTCACAAAACATATAAAGGTCATAATGGTTGTGTTCATCAAACATATAAAGGTCATAATGGCTGTGTTCATAAAACATATAAAGGTCATAATGTTTGTGTTCATGCCACATATAAAGGTCATAATGGTTGTGTTCATGCCACATATAAAGGTAATAATGGTTGTGTTCATAAAACATATAAAGGTCATAATGGTTGTGTTCATGCCACATATAAAGGTCATAATGGTTGTGTTCATAAAACATATAAAGGTCATAATGGTTGTGTTCACACCAAATTTAAAGGTCATAATGGTTGTGTTCATACCACGTATAAAGGTCATAATGGTTGTGTTCATGCCACATTTAAAGGTCATAATGGTTGTGGTCATGCCACATATAAAGGTCATAATGGTTGTGTTCAAAAAACATATAAAGGTAATAATGGTTGTGTTCATGCCACATATAAATGTCATAATGGTTGTGTTCATGAAATATATAAATGTCATAATGGTTGTGTTCATGCCACATTTAAAGGTCATAATGGTTGTGGTCATGCCACATATAAAGGTCATAATGGTTGTGTTCATAAAACATATAAAGGTAATAATGGCTGTGTTCATGCCACATATAAAGGTCATAATGGTTGTGTTCATGCTACATATAAAGGTCATAATGGTTGTGTTCAGGCCACATATAAAGGTCATAATGGTTGTGTTCACACCAAATTTAAAGGTCATAATGGTTGTGTTCATACCACGTATAAAGGTCATAATGTTTGTGTTCATGCCACATATAAAGGTCATAATGGTTGTGTTCATGCCACATATAAAGGTCATAATGGTTGTGTTCATAAAACATATAATTAGGTCATAATGGTTGTGTTCACACCACATTTAAAGGGCATAATGGTTGTGTTCATACCACGTATAAAGGTCATAATGGTTGTGTTCATGCCACATTTAAAGGTCATAATGGTTGTGTTCATGCCACCAATAAAGGTCATAATGGTTGTGTTCATAAAACATATAAAGGTCATAATGGTTGTGTTCATGCCACATATAAAGGTCATCATGGTTGTGTTCATAAAACATATAAAGGTAATACTGGTTGTGTTCATGCCACATATAAATGTCATAATGGTTGTGTTCATGCCACATATAAAGGTCATAATGGTTGTGTTCATAAAACATATAAAGGTCATAATGTTTGTGTTAATAACACATATAAAGGTCATAATGTTTGTGTTGATAACACATAAAAAAGTTATTAATGGTTTTGTTCATAAAATATATAAATGTCATAATGGTTGTGTTCATGCCACATATAACGGTCATAATGGTTGTGTTCTTGCCACATATAAAGGTCATATTGGTTGTGTTCATAAAACATATAAAGGTCATAATGGTTGTGTTCATCAAACATATAAAGGTCATAATGGCTGTGTTCATACCACATTTAAAGGTCATAATGGTTGTGTTCATGCCACATATAAAGGTCATATTGGTTGTGTTCATAAAACATATAAAGGTCATAATGGTTGTGTTCATCAAACATATAAAGGTCATAATGGCTGTGTTCAAGCCACATATAAAGGTCATAATGGTTGTGTTCATGCCACATATAAAGGTCATAATGGTTGTGTTCATACCACATATAAAGGTAATAATGGTTGTGTTCATAAAACATATAAAGGTCATAATGGTTGTGTTCATGCCACATATAAAGGTAATAATGGTTGTGTTCATGCCACATATAAAGGTCATAATGGTTGTGTTCATAAAACATATAAAGGTCATAATGGTTGTGTTCACACCACATTTAAAGGTCATAATGGTTGTGTTCATACCACGTATAAATGTCATAATGGTTGTGTTCATGCCACATTTAAAGGTCATAATGGTTGTGTTCATGCCACAAATAAAGGTAATAATGGTTGTGTTCATAAAACATATAAAGGTCATAATGGTTGTGTTCATGCCACATATAAAGGTCATCATGGTTGTGTTCATAAAACATATAAAGGTAATAATGGTTGTGTTCATGCCACATATAAATGTCATAATGGTTGTGTTCATGACACATATAAAGGTCATAATGGTTGTGTTCATGCCACATATAAAGGTAATAATGGTTGTGTTCATAAAACATATAAAGGTCATAATGTTTGTGTTCATGCCACATATAAAGGTCATAATGGTTGTGTTCATGCCACATATAAAGGTCATAATGGTTGTGTTCATAAAACATATAAAGGTCATAATGGTTGTGTTCATGCCACATATAAAGGTCATAATGGTTGTGTTCATAAAACATATAAAGGTCATAATGGTTGTGTTCACACCACATTTAAAGGTCATACTGGTTGTGTTCATACCACGTATAAAGGTCATAATGGTTGTGTTCATGCCACATTTAAAGGTCATAATGGTTGTGTTCATGCCACCAATAAAGGTCATAATGGTTGTGTTCATAAAACATATAAAGGTCATAATGGTTGTGTTCATGCCACATATAAATGTCATAATGGTTGTGTTCATGCCACATATAAAGGTCATCATGGTTGTGTTCACAAAACATATAAAGGTAATACTGGTTGTGTTCATGCCACATATAAATGTCATAATGGTTGTGTTCATGCCACATATAAAGGTCATAATGGTTGTGTTCATAAAACATATAAAGGTCATAATGTTTGTGTTAATAACACATATAAAGGTCATAATGTTTGTGTTGATAACACATAAAAAAGTTATTAATGGTTTTGTTCATAAAATATATAAATGTCATAATGGTTGTGTTCATACCACATTTAAAGGTCATAATGGTTGTGTTCATACCACGTATAAAGGTCATAATGGTTGTGTTCATGCCACATTTATAGGTCATAATGGTTGTGTTCATGCCACATATAAAGGTCATAATGGCTGTGTTCATATCACATATAAAGGTCAAAATGGTTGTGTTCACAAAACATATAAAGGTCATAATGGTTGTGTTCATCAAACATATAAAGGTCATAATGGCTGTGTTCATAAAACATATAAAGGTCATAATGTTTGTGTTCATGCCACATATAAAGGTCATAATGGTTGTGTTCATGCCACATATAAAGGTAATAATGGTTGTGTTCATAAAACATATAAAGGTAATAATGGCTGTGTTCATGCCACATATAAAGGTCATAATGGTTGTGTTCATGCTACATATAAAGGTCATAATGGTTGTGTTCATGCCACATATAAAGGTCATAATGGTTGTGTTCACACCAAATTTAAAGGTCATAATGGTTGTGTTCATACCACGTATAAATGTCATAATGTTTGTGTTCATGCCACATATAAAGGTCATAATGGTTGTGTTCATGCCACATATAAAGGTCATAATGGTTGTGTTCATAAAACATATAAAGGTCATAATGGTTGTGTTCACACCACATTTAAAGGTCATAATGGTTGTGTTCATACCACGTATAAAGGTCATAATGGTTGTGTTCATGCCACATTTAAAGGACATAATGGTTGTGTTCATGCCACCAATAAAGGTCATAATGGTTGTGTTCATAAAACATATAAAGGTCATAATGGTTGTGTTCATGCCACATATAAAGGTCATCATGGTTGTGTTCATAAAACATATAAAGGTAATACTGGTTGTGTTCATGCCACATATAAATGTCATAATGGTTGTGTTCATGCCACATATAAAGGTCATAATGGTTGTGTTCATAAAACATATAAAGGTCATAATGTTTGTGTTAATAACACATATAAAGGTCATAATGTTTGTGTTGATAACACATAAAAAAGTTATTAATGGTTTTGTTCATAAAATATATAAATGTCATAATGGTTGTGTTCATGCCACATATAAAGGTCATAATGGTTGTGTTCTTGCCACATATAAAGGTCATATTGGTTGTGTTCATAAAACATATAAAGGTCATAATGGCTGTGTTGATGCCACATATAAAGGTCATAATGGTTGTGTTCATGCCACATATAAAGGTCATAATGGTTGTGTTCATAAAACATATAAAGGTAATAATGGTTGTGTTCATACCACATTTAAAGGTCATAATGGTTGTGTTCATACCACGTATAAAGGTCATAATGGTTGTGTTCATGCCACATTTATAGGTCATAATGGTTGTGTTCATGCCACATATAAAGGTCATAATGGCTGTGTTCATACCACGTATAAAGGTCATAATGGTTGTGTTCATGCCACATTTATAGGTCATAATGGTTGTGTTCATGCCACATATAAAGGTCATAATGGCTGTGTTCATATCACATATAAAGGTCAAAATGGTTGTGTTCACAAAACATATAAAGGTCATAATGGTTGTGTTCATCAAACATATAAAGGTCATAATGGCTGTGTTCATAAAACATATAAAGGTCATAATGTTTGTGTTCATGCCACATATAAAGGTCATAATGGTTGTGTTCATGCCACATATAAAGGTAATAATGGTTGTGTTCATAAAACATATAAAGGTCATAATGGTTGTGTTCATGCCACATATAAAGGTCATAATGGTTGTGTTCATAAAACATATAAAGGTCATAATGGTTGTGTTCACACCAAATTTAAAGGTCATAATGGTTGTGTTCATACCACGTATAAAGGTCATAATGGTTGTGTTCATGCCACATTTAAAGGTCATAATGGTTGTGGTCATGCCACATATAAAGGTCATAATGGTTGTGTTCATAAAACATATAAAGGTAATAATGGTTGTGTTCATGCCACATATAAATGTCATAATGGTTGTGTTCATAAAATATATAAATGTCATAATGGTTGTGTTCATGCCACATATAAAGGTCATAATGGTTGTGTTCATACCACGTATAAAGGTCATAATGGTTGTGTTCATGCCACATATAAAGGTCATAATGGTTGTGTTCATGCCACATATAAAGGTCATAATGGTTGTGTTCATAAAACAAATAAAGGTCATAATGGTTGTGGTCATACCACATTTAAAGGTCATAATGGTTGTGTTCATACCACGTATAAAGGTCATAATGGTTGTGTTCACAAAACATATAAAGGTCATAATGGTTTTGTTCATCAAACATATAAAGGTCATAATGGTTGTGTTCATCAACCATATAAAGGTCATAATGGCTGTGTTCATGCCAAATATAAAGGTCATAATGGTTGTGTTCATGCCACATATAAAGGTCATAATGGTTGTGTTCATCAAACATATAAAGGTCATAATGGTTGTGTTCATAAAATATATAAATGTCATAATGGTTGTGTTCATGCCACATATAAAGGTCATAATGGTTGTGTTCATGCCACATATAAAGGTGATAATGGTTGTGTTCATGCCACATATAAAGGTCATAATGGTTGTGTTCATGCCACATATATAGGTCATAATGGTTGTGTTCATGCCACATATAAAGGTAATAATGGTTGTGTTCATAAAACATATAAAGGTCATAATGGTTGTGTTCATGCCACATATAAAGGTAATAATGGTTGTGTTCATAAAATATATAAATGTCATAATGGTTGTGTTCATGCCACATATAAAGGTCATAATGGTTGTGTTCATGCCACATATAAAGGTCATAATGGTTGTGTTCATGCCACATATAAAGGTCATAATGGTTGTGTTCATGCCACATATATAGGTCATAATGGTTGTGTTCATGCCACATATAAAGGTAATAATGGTTGTGTTCATAAAACATATAAAGGTCATAATGGTTGTGTTCATGCCACATATAAAGGTAATAATGGTTGTGTTCATGCCACATATAAAGGTCATAATGGTTGTGTTCATGCCACATATAAAGGTCATAATGGTTTTGTTCATAAAACATATAAAGTTCATAATGGTTATGTTCACACCATATTTAAAGGTCATAATGGTTGTGTTCATACCACGTATAAAGGTCATAATGGTTGTGTTCATGCCACATTTAAAGGTCATAATGGTTGTGTTCATGCCACATATAAAGGTAATAATGGTTGTGTTCATAAAACATATAAAGGTAATAATGGTTGTGTTCATGCCACATATAAATGTCATAATGGTTGTGTTCATAAAACATATAAAGGTAATAATGGTTGTGTTCATGCCACATATAAAGGTCATAATGGCTGTGTTCATGCCACATATAAAGGTCATAATGTTTGTGTTCATGCCACCAATAAAGGTCATAATGGTTGTGTTCATGCCACATATAAAGGTCATAATGTTTGTGTTAATAAAACATATAAAGGTCATAATGTTTGTGTTGATAACACATAAAAAAGTTATTAATGGTTGTGTTCATAAAATATATAAATGTCATAATGGTTGTGTTCATGCCACATATAAAGGTCATAATGGTTGTGTTCATGCCACATATAAAGGTCATAATGGTTGTGTTCATAAAACATATAAAGGTCATAATGGTTGTGTTCATCAAACATATAAAGGTCATAATGGCTGTGTTCATACCACATTTAAAGGTCATAATGGTTGTGTTCATACCACGTATAAAGGTCTTAATGGTTGTGTTCATAAAACATATAAAGGTCATAATGGTTGTGTTCATCAAACATATAAAGGTCATAATGGCTGTGTTCATACCACATTTAAAGGGCATAATGGTTGTGTTCATACCACGTATAAAGGTCATAATGGTTGTGTTCATAAAACATATAAAGGTCATAATGGTTGTGTTCATGCTACATTTAAAGGTCATAGTGGTTGTGTTCATGCCACATATAAAGGTAATAATGGTTGTGTTCATAAAACATATAAAGGTCATAATGGTTGTGTTCATGCCACATATAAATGTCATAATGGTTGTGTTCATGTCACATATAAAGGTCATATTGGTTGTGTTCATGCCACATATAAAGGTAATAATTGCTGTGTTCATCAAACATATAAAGGTCATAATTGTTGTGTTCATAAAACATAAAAAGGTCATAATGGTTGTGTTCATGCCACATATAAAGGTCATAATTGCTGTGTTCATCAAACATATAAAGGTCATAATGGCTGTGTTCATACCACATTTAAAGGTCATAATGGTTGTGTTCATACCACGTATAAAGGTCATAATGGTTGTGTTCATAAAACATATAAAGGTCATAATGGTTGTGTTCATCAAACATATAAAGGTCATAATGGCTGTGTTCATACCACATTTAAAGGTCATAATGGTTGTGTTCATGCCACATATAAAGGTCATAATGGTTGTGTTCATAAAACATGTAAAGGTCATAATGGTTGTGTTCACACCACATTTAAAGGTCATAATGGTTGTGTTCATACCACGTATAAAGGTCATAATGGATGTGTTTATGCCACATTTAAAGGTCATAATGGTTGTGTTCATGCCACAAATAAAGGTCATAATGGTTGTGTTCATAAAACATATAAAGGTCATAATGGTTGTGTTCATGCCACATATAAAGGTCATATTGGTTGTGTTCATAAAACATATAAAGGTCATAATGGCTGTGTTGATGCCACATATAAAGGTCATAATGGTTGTGTTCATGCCACATATAAAGGTCATTATGGTTGTGTTCATGCCACATATAAAGGTCATAATGGTTGTGTTCATGCCACATATAAAGGTCATAATGGTTGTGTTCATGCCACATATAAAGGTCATAATGGTTGTGTTCATGCCACATATAAAGGTAATAATGGTTGTGTTCATAAAACATATAAAGGTCATAATGTTTGTGTTCATGCCAAATATAAAGGTCATAATGGTTGTGTTCATGCCACATATAAAGGTCATAATGGTTGTGTTCATGCCACATATAAAGGTCATAATGGTTGTGTTCATACCACATATAAAGGTAATAATGGTTGTGTTCATAAAACATATAAAGGTCATAATGGTTGTGTTCATGCCACATATAAAGGTAATAATGGTTGTGTTCATGCCACACATAAAGGTCATAATGGTTGTGTTCATAAAACATATAAAGGTCATAATGGTTGTGTTCACACCACATTTAAAGGTCATAATGGTTGTGTTCATACCACGTATAAATGTCATAATGGTTGTGTTCATGCCACATTTAAAGGTCATAATGGTTGTGTTCATGCCACAAATAAAGGTAATAATGGTTGTGTTCATGCCACATATAAAGGTCATAATGGTTGTGTTCATGCCACATATAAAGGTCATCATGGTTGTGTTCATAAAACATATAAAGGTAATAATGGTTGTGTTCATGCCACATATAAATGTCATAATGGTTGTGTTCATGACACATATAAAGGTCATAATGGTTGTGTTCATAAAACATATAAAGGTCATAATGTTTGTGTTCATAACCACATATAAAGGTCATAATGGTTGTGTTCATGCCACATATAAAGGTCATAATGGTTGTGTTCATAAAACATATAAAGGTCATAATGGTTGTGTTCACACCACATTTAAAGGTCATACTGGTTGTGTTCATACCACGTATAAAGGTCATAATGGTTGTGTTCATGCCACATTTAAAGGTCATAATGGTTGTGTTCATGCCACCAATAAAGGTCATAATGGTTGTGTTCATAAAACATATAAAGGTCATAATGGTTGTGTTCATGCCACATATAAATGTCATAATGGTTGTGTTCATGCCACATATAAGGTAATACTGGTTGTGTTCATGCCACATATAAATGTCATAATGGTTGTGTTCATGCCACATATAAAGGTCATAATGGTTGTGTTCATAAAACATATAAAGGTCATAACGTTTGTGTTAATAACACATATACAGGTCATAATGTTTGTGTTGATAACACATAAAAAAGTTATTAATGGTTTTGTTCATAAAATATATAAATGTCATAATGGTTGTGTTCATGCCACATATAAAGGTCATAATGGTTGTGTTCAAAAAAAAATATAAAGGTCATAATGGCTGTGTTGATGCCACATATAAAGGTCATAATGGTTGTGTTCATGCCACATATAAAGGTCATAATGGTTGTGTTCATAAAACATATAAAGGTAATAATGGTTGTGTTCATAAAACATATAAAGGTAATAATGGTTGAGTTCATGCCACATATAAATGTCATAATGGTTGTGTTCATGAAATATATAAATGTCATAATGGTTGTGTTCATGCCACATTTAAAGGTCATAATGGTTGTGGTCATGCCACATATAAAGGTCATAATGGTTGTGTTCATAAAACATATAAAGGTAATAATGGCTGTGTTCATGCCACATATAAAGGTCATAATGGTTGTGTTCATGCCACATATAAAGGTCATAATGGTTGTGTTCATGCCACATATAAAGGTCATAATGGTTGTGTTCACACCAAATTTAAAGGTCATAATGGTTGTGTTCATACCACGTATAAAGGTCATAATGTTTGTGTTCATGCCACATATAAAGGTCATAATGGTTGTGTTCATGCCACATATAAAGGTCATAATGGTTGTGTTCATAAAACATATAAAGGTCATAATGGTTGTGTTCACACCACATTTAAAGGTCATAATGGTTGTGTTCATACCACGTATAAAGGTCATAATGGTTGTGTTCATGCCACATATAAAGGTCATCATGGTTGTGTTCATAAAACATATAAAGGTAATACTGGTTCTGTTCATGCCACATATAAATGTCATAATGGTTGTGTTCATAAAACATATAAAGGTCATAATGTTTGTGTTAATAACACATATAAAGGTCATAATGTTTGTGTTAATAACACATATAAAGGTAATAATGTTTGTGTTGATAACACATAAAAAAGTTATTAATGGTTTTGTTCATAAAATATATAAATGTCATAATGGTTGTGTTCATGCCACATATAAAGGTCATAATGGTTGTGTTCTTGCCACATATAAAGGTCATATTGGTTGTGTTCATAAAACATATAAAGGTCATAATGGCTGTGTTGATGCCACATATAAAGGTCATAATGGTTGTGTTCATGCCACATATAAAGGTCATAATGGTTGTGTTCATAAAACATATAAAGGTAATAATGGTTGTGTTCATACCACATTTAAAGGTCATAATGGTTGTGTTCATACCACGTATAAAGGTCATAATGGTTGTGTTCATGCCACATTTATAGGTCATAATGGTTGTGTTCATGCCACATATAAAGGTCATAATGGCTGTGTTCATATCACATATAAAGGTCAAAATGGTTGTGTTCACAAAACATATAAAGGTCATAATGGTTGTGTTCATCAAACATATAAAGGTCATAATGGCTGTGTTCATAAAACATATAAAGGTCATAATGTTTGTGTTCATGCCACATATAAAGGTCATAATGGTTGTGTTCATGCCACATATAAAGGTAATAATGGTTGTGTTCATAAAACATATAAAGGTCATAATGGTTGTGTTCATGCCACATATAAAGGTCATAATGGTTGTGTTCATAAAACATATAAAGGTCATAATGGTTGTGTTCACACCAAATTTAAAGGTCATAATGGTTGTGTTCATACCACGTATAAAGGTCATAATGGTTGTGTTCATGCCACATTTAAAGGTCATAATGGTTGTGGTCATGCCACATATAAAGGTCATAATGGTTGTGTTCATAAAACATATAAAGGTAATAATGGTTGTGTTCATGCCACATATAAATGTCATAATGGTTGTGTTCATAAAATATATAAATGTCATAATGGTTGTGTTCATGCCACATATAAAGGTCATACTGGTTGTGTTCATACCACGTATAAAGGTCATAATGGTTGTGTTCATGCCACATATAAAGGTCATAATGGTTGTGTTCATGCCACATATAAAGGTCATAATGGTTGTGTTCATAAAACAAATAAAGGTCATAATGGTTGTGGTCATACCACATTTAAAGGTCATAATGGTTGTGTTCATACCACGTATAAAGGTCATAATGGTTGTTTTCACAAAACATATAAAGGTCATAATGGTTGTGTTCATCAAACATATAAAGGTCATAATGGTTGTGTTCATCAACCATATAAAGGTCATAATGGCTGTGTTCATGCCAAATATAAATGTCATAATGTTTGTGTTCATAAAACATATAAAGGTCATAATGTTTGTGTTCATGCCACATATAAAGGTCACAATGGTTGTGTTCATGCCACATATAAAGGTAATAATGTTTGTGTTCATAAAACATATAAAGGTCATAATGGTTGTGTTCATGCCACATATAAAGGTAATAATGGTTGTGTTCATGCCACATATAAAGGTCATAATGGTTTTGTTCATAAAACATATAAAGTTCATAATGGTTATGTTCACACCATATTTAAAGGTCATAATGGTTGTGTTCATACCACGTATAAAGGTCATAATGGTTGTGTTCATGCCACATTTAAAGGTCATAATGGTTGTGTTCATGCCACATATAAAGGTAATAATGGTTGTGTTCATAAAAATATAAAGGTAATAATGGTTGTGTTCATGCCACATATAAATGTCATAATGGTTGTGTTCATAAAACATATAAAGGTCATAATGTTTGTGTTGATAACACATAAAAAAAGTTATTAATGGTTGTGTTCATAAAATATATAAATGTCATAATGGTTGTGTTCATGCCACATATAAAGGTCATAATGGTTGTGTTCATGCCACATATAAAGGTCATAATGGTTGTGTTCATGCCACATATAAAGGTCATAATGGTTGTGTTCATCAAACATATAAAGGTCATAATTCCTTTGTTCATAAAACATATAAAGGTCATAATGTTTGTGTTAATAACACATATAAAGGTCATACTGGTTGTGTTCATACCACGTATAAAGGTCATAATGGTTGTGTTCATAAAACATATAAAGGTCATAATGTTTGTGTTCATGCCACATATAAAGGTCATAATGGTTGTGTTCATAAAACATATAAAGGTCATAATGGTTGTGTTCATCAAACATATAAAGGTCATAATGGCTGTGTTCATCAAACATATAAAGGTCATAATGGCTGTGTTCATACCACATTTAAAGGTCATAATGGTTGTGTTCATACCACGTATAAAGGTCATAATGGTTGTGTTCATAAAACATATAAAGGTCATAATGTTTGTGTTCATGCCACATATACATTTTATAATGGTTGTGTTCATGCCACATATAAAGGTAATAATGGTTGTGTTCATAAAACATATAAAGGTCATAATGGTTGTGTTCATAAAACATATAAAGGTCATAATGGTTGTGTTCATGCCACATATAAAGGTCATAATGGTTGTGTTCATGCCACATATAAAGGTCATAATGGTTGTGTTCATAAAACATATAAAGGTCATAATGGTTGTGTTCATACCACATTTAAAGGTCATAATGGTTGTGTTCATGCCACATATAAAGGTCATAATGGTTGTGTTCATAAAACATATAAAGGTCATAATGGTTGTGTTCATGCCACATATAAAGGTCATAATGGTTGTGTTCATAAAACATATAAAGGTCATAATGTTTGTGTTGATAACACATAAAAAAGTTATTAATGGTTGTGTTCATAAAATATATAAAGGTCATAATGGTTGTGTTCACAAAACATATAAAGGTCATAATGGTTGTGTTCATTAAACATATAAAGGTCATAATGGCTGCGTTCATAAAACATATAAAGGTCATAATGGCTGTGTTCATGCCACATATAAAGGTCATAATGGTTGTGTTCATGCCACATATAAAGGTCATAATGGTTGTGTTCATTAAACATATAAAGGTAATAATGGTTGTGTTGATGCCACATATAAAGGTCATAATGGCTGTGTTCATTAAACATATAAAGGTCATAATGGTTGTTTTCATGCCACATATAAAGGTCATAATGGCTGTGTTCATGCTACATATAAAGGTCATAATGGTTGTGTTCATAAAACATATAAAGGTCATAATGGTTGTGTTCATGCTACATATAAAGGTAATAATGGTTGTGTTCATAAAACATATAAATGTCATAATGGTTGTGTTCATGCTACATATAAAGGTCATAATGGTTGTGTTCATGCCACATATAAAGGTAATAATGGTTGTGTTCATACCACATGTAAAGGTCATATTGGTTGTGTTCATAAAACATATAAAGGTCATAATGGCTGTGTTCATCAAACATGTAAAGGTCATAATGGTTGTGTTCATGCCACATATAAATGTCATAATGGTTGTGTTCATGCCACATATAAAGGTAATAATGGTTGTGTTCATCAAACATATAAAGGTAATAATGGTTGTGTTCATAAAACATATAAAGGTCATAATGGTTGTGTTCATACCACATTTAAAGGTCATAATGGTTGTGTTCATACCACGTATAAAGGTCATAATGGTTGTGTTCATAAAACATATAAAGGTCATAATGGTTGTGTTCATCAAACATATAAAGGTCATAATGGCTGTGTTCATACCACATTTAAAGGTCATAATGGTTGTGTTCATGCCACATATAAATGTAGTAATGGTTGTGTTCATAAAACATATAAAGGTCATAATGGTTGTGTTCATGCCACATATAAAGGTCATAATGGTTGTGTTCATAAAACATATAAAGGTCATAATGGTTGTGTTCACACCAAATGTAAAGGTCATAATGGTTGTGTTCATACCACGTATAAAGGTCATAATGGTTGTGTTCATGCCACATTTAAAGGTCATAATGGTTGTGGTCATGCCACATATAAAGGTCATAATGGTTGTGTTCATAAAACATATAAAGGTAATAATGGTTGTGTTCATGCCACATATAAATGTCATAATGGTTGTGTTCATAAAATATATAAATGTCATAATGGTTGTGTTCATGCCACATATAAAGGTCATAATGGTTGTGTTCATGCCACATATTAAGGTCATAATGGTTGTGTTCATGCCACATATAAAGGTCATAATGGTTGTGTTCATAAAACAAATAAAGGTCATAATGGTTGTGGTCATACCACATTTAAAGGTCATAATGGTTGTGTTCATAAAACAAATAAAGGTCATAATGGTTGTGTTCATGCCACATTTAAAGGTCATAATGGTTGTGTTCATGTCACATATAAAGGTCATAATGGCTGTGTTCATATCACATATAAAGGTCATAATGGTTGTGTTCACAAAACATATAAAGGTCATAATGGTTGTGTTCATCAAACATATAAAGGTCATAATGGTTGTGTTCATCAACCATATAAAGGTCATAATGGCTGTGTTCATGCCAAATATAAATGTCATAATGTTTGTGTTCATAAAACATATAAAGGTCATAATGTTTGTGTTCATGCCACATATAAAGGTCACAATGGTTGTGTTCATGCCACATATAAAGGTAATAATGGTTGTGTTCATAAAACATATAAAGGTCATAATGGTTGTGTTCATGCCACATATAAAGGTAATAATGGTTGTGTTCATGCCACATATAAAGGTCATAATGGTTTTGTTCATAAAACATATAAAGTTCATAATGGTTATGTTCACACCATATTTAAAGGTCATAATGGTTGTGTTCATACCACGTATAAAGGTCATAATGGTTGTGTTCATGCCACATTTAAAGGTCATAATGGTTGTGTTCATGCCACATATAAAGGTAATAATGGTTGTGTTCATAAAACATATAAAGGTAATAATGGTTGTGTTCATGCCACATATAAATGTCATAATGGTTGTGTTCATAAAACATATAAAGGTCATCATGTTTGTGTTGATAACACATAAAAAAAGTTATTAATGGTTGTGTTCATAAAATATATAAATGTCATAATGGTTGTGTTCATGCCACATATAAAGGTCATAATGGTTGTGTTCATGCCACATATAAAGGTCATAATGGTTGTGTTCATAAAACATATAAAGGTCATAATGGTTGTGTTCATCAAAAATATAAAGGTCATAATGGCTGTGTTCATAAAACATATAAAGGTCATAATGTTTGTGTTAATAACACATATAAAGGTCATACTGGTTGTGTTCATACCACGTATAAAGGTCATAATGGTTGTGTTCATAAAACATATAAAGGTCATAATGTTTGTGTTCATGCCACATATAAAGGTCATAATGGTTGTGTTCATAAAACATATAAAGGTCATAATGGTTGTGTTCATCAAACATATAAAGGTCATAATGGCTGTGTTCATCAAACATATAAAGGTCATAATGGCTGTGTTCATACCACATTTAAAGGTCATAATGGTTGTGTTCATACCACGTATAAAGGTCATAATGGTTGTGTTCATAAAACATATAAAGGTCATAATGTTTGTGTTCATGCCACATATACATTTTATAATGGTTGTGTTCATGCCACATATAAAGGTAATAATGGTTGTGTTCATAAAACATATAAAGGTCATAATGGTTGTGTTCATAAAACATATAAAGGTCATAATGGTTGTGTTCATGCCACATATAAAGGTCATAATGGTTGTGTTCATAAAACATATAAAGGTCATAATGGTTGTGTTCATACCACATTTAAAGGTCATAATGGTTGTGTTCATACCACGTATAAAGGTCATAATGGTTGTGTTCATGCCACATTTAAAGGTCATAATGGTTGTGTTCATGCCACATATAAAGGTCATAATGGTTGTGTTCATAAAACATATAAAGGTCATAATGGTTGTGTTCATGCCACATATAAAGGTCATAATGGTTGTGTTCATAAAACATATAAAGGTCATAATGGTTGTGTTCATGCCACATATAAAGGTAATAATGGTTGTGTTCATGCCACATATAAAGGTAATAATGGTTGTGTTCATAAAACATATAAAGGTCATAATGGTTGTGTTCATGCCACATATAAAGGTAATAATGGTTGTGTTCATGCCACATATAAAGGTCATAATGGTTTTGTTCATAAAACATATAAAGTTCATAATGGTTATGTTCACACCATATTTAAAGGTCATAATGGTTGTGTTCATACCACGTATAAAGGTCATAATGGTTGTGTTCATGCCACATTTAAAGGTCATAATGGTTGTGTTCATGCCACATATAAAGGTAATAATGGTTGTGTTCATAAAACATATAAAGGTAATAATGGTTGTGTTCATGCCACATATAAATGTCATAATGGTTGTGTTCATAAAACATATAAAGGTCATCATGTTTGTGTTGATAACACATAAAAAAAGTTATTAATGGTTGTGTTCATAAAATATATAAATGTCATAATGGTTGTGTTCATGCCACATATAAAGGTCATAATGGTTGTGTTCATGCCACATATAAAGGTCATAATGGTTGTGTTCATAAAACATATAAAGGTCATAATGGTTGTGTTCATCAAAAATATAAAGGTCATAATGGCTGTGTTCATAAAACATATAAAGGTCATAATGTTTGTGTTAATAACACATATAAAGGTCATACTGGTTGTGTTCATACCACGTATAAAGGTCATAATGGTTGTGTTCATAAAACATATAAAGGTCATAATGTTTGTGTTCATGCCACATATAAAGGTCATAATGGTTGTGTTCATAAAACATATAAAGGTCATAATGGTTGTGTTCATCAAACATATAAAGGTCATAATGGCTGTGTTCATCAAACATATAAAGGTCATAATGGCTGTGTTCATACCACATTTAAAGGTCATAATGGTTGTGTTCATACCACGTATAAAGGTCATAATGGTTGTGTTCATAAAACATATAAAGGTCATAATGTTTGTGTTCATGCCACATATACATTTTATAATGGTTGTGTTCATGCCACATATAAAGGTAATAATGGTTGTGTTCATAAAACATATAAAGGTCATAATGGTTGTGTTCATAAAACATATAAAGGTCATAATGGTTGTGTTCATGCCACATATAAAGGTCATAATGGTTGTGTTCATAAAACATATAAAGGTCATAATGGTTGTGTTCATACCACATTTAAAGGTCATAATGGTTGTGTTCATACCACGTATAAAGGTCATAATGGTTGTGTTCATGCCACATTTAAAGGTCATAATGGTTGTGTTCATGCCACATATAAAGGTCATAATGGTTGTGTTCATAAAACATATAAAGGTCATAATGGTTGTGTTCATGCCACATATAAAGGTCATAATGGTTGTGTTCATAAAACATATAAAGGTCATAATGTTTGTGTTGATAACACATAAAAAAGTTATTAATGGTTGTGTTCATAAAATATATAAATGTCATAATGGTTGTGTTCATGCCACATATAAAGGTCATAATGGTTGTGTTCATGCCACATATAAAGGTCATAATGGTTGTGTTCATGCCACATATAAAGGTCATAATGGTTGTGTTCATAAAACATATAAAGGTCATAATGGTTGTGTTCATACCACATTTAAAGGTCATAATGGTTGTGTTCATACCACGTATAAAGGTCATAATGGTTGTGTTCATGCCACATTTAAAGGTCATAATGGTTGTGTTCATGCCACATATAAGGGTCATAATGGTTGTGTTCACAAAACATATAAAGGTCATAATGGTTGTGTTCATCAAACATATAAAGGTCATAATGGCTGTGTTCATGCCACATATAAAGGTCATAATGGTTGTGTTCATAAAACATATAAAGGTCATAATGGTTGTGTTCATACCACATTTAAAGGTCATAATGGTTGTGTTCATACCACGTATAAAGGTCATAATGGTTGTGTTCATGCCACATTTAAAGGTCATAATGGTTGTGTTCATGCCACATATAAGGGTCATAATGGTTGTGTTCACAAAACATATAAAGGTAATAATGGTTGTGTTCATCAAACATATAAAGGTCATAATGGCTGTGTTCATGCCACATATAAAGGTCATAATGGTTGTGTTCATAAAACATATAAAGGTCATAATGGTTGTGTTCATCAAACAAATAAAGGTCATAATGGCTGCGTTCATAAAACATATAAAGGTCATAATGGCTGTGTTCATGCCACATATAAAGGTCATAATGGTTGTGTTCATGCCACATATAAAGGTCATAATGGTTGTGTTCATTAAACATATAAAGGTAATAATGGTTGTGTTGATGCCACATATAAAGGTCATAATGGCTGTGTTCATTAAACATATAAAGGTCATAATGGTTGTTTTCATGCCACATATAAAGGCCATAATGGCTGTGTTCATGCTACATATAAAGGTCATAATGGTTGTGTTCATAAAACATATAAAGGTCATAATGGTTGTGTTCATGCTACATATAAAGGTAATAATGGTTGTGTTCATAAAACATATAAATGTCATAATGGTTGTGTTCATGCTACATATAAAGGTCATAATGGTTGTGTTCATGCCACATATAAAGGTAATAATGGTTGTGTTCATACCACATGTAAAGGTCATATTGGTTGTGTTCATAAAACATATAAAGGTCATAATTGCTGTGTTCATCAAACATGTAAAGGTCATAATGGTTGTGTTCATGCCACATATAAATGTCATAATGGTTGTGTTCATGCCACATATAAAGGTAATAATGGTTGTGTTCATCAAACATATAAAGGTAATAATGGTTGTGTTCATAAAACATATAAAGGTCATCATGGTTGTGTTCATACCACATTTAAAGGTCATAATGGTTGTGTTCATACCACGTATAAAGGTCATAATGGTTGTGTTCATAAAACATATAAAGGTCATAATGGTTGTGTTCATCAAACATATAAAGGTCATAATGGCTGTGTTCATACCACATTTAAAGGTCATAATGGTTGTGTTCATGCCACATATAAAGGTAATAATGGTTGTGTTCATAAAACATATAAAGGTCATAATGGTTGTGTTCATGCCACATATAAAGGTCATAATGGTTGTGTTCATAAAACATATAAAGGTCATAATGGTTGTGTTCACACCAAATTTAAAGGTCATAATGGTTGTGTTCATACCACGTATAAAGGTCATAATGGTTGTGTTCATGCCACATTTAAAGGTCATAATGGTTGTGGTCATGCCAAATATAAAGGTCATAATGGTTGTGTTCATAAAACATATAAAGGTAATAATGGTTGTGTTCATGCCACATATAAATGTCATAATGGTTGTGTTCATAAAATATATAAATGTCATAATGGTTGTGTTCATGCCACATATAAAGGTCATAATGGTTGTGTTCATGCCACATATTAAGGTCATAATGGTTGTGTTCATGCCACATATAAAGGTCATAATGGTTGTGTTCATAAAACAAATAAAGGTCATAATGGTTGTGTTCATGCCACATTTAAAGGTCATAATGGTTGTGTTCATGTCACATATAAAGGTCATAATGGCTGTGTTCATATCACATATAAAGGTCATAATGGTTGTGTTCACAAAACATATAAAGGTCATAATGGTTGTGTTCATCAAACATATAAAGGTCATAATGGTTGTGTTCATCAACCATATAAAGGTCATAATGGCTGTGTTCATGCCAAATATAAATGTCATAATGTTTGTGTTCATAAAACATATAAAGGTCATAATGTTTGTGTTCATGCCACATATAAAGGTCACAATGGTTGTGTTCATGCCACATATAAAGGTAATAATGGTTGTGTTCATAAAACATATAAAGGTCATAATGGTTGTGTTCATGCCACATATAAAGGTAATAATGGTTGTGTTTATGCCACATATAAAGGCCATAATGGTTTTGTTCATAAAACATATAAAGTTCATAATGGTTATGTTCACACCATATTTAAAGGTCATAATGGTTGTGTTCATACCACGTATAAAGGTCATAATGGTTGTGTTCATGCCACATATAAAGGTAATAATGGTTGTGTTCATAAAACATATAAAGGTAATAATGGTTGTGTTCATGCCACATATAAATGTCATAATGGTTGTGTTCATAAAACATATAAAGGTCATCATGTTTGTGTTGATAACACATAAAAAAAGTTATTAATGGTTGTGTTCATAAAATATATAAATGTCATAATGGTTGTGTTCATGCCACATATAAAGGTCATAATGGTTGTGTTCATGCCACATATAAAGGTCATAATGGTTGTGTTCATAAAACATATAAAGGTCATAATGGTTGTGTTCATCAAAAATATAAAGGTCATAATGGCTGTGTTCATAAAACATATAAAGGTCATAATGTTTGTGTTAATAACACATATAAAGGTCATACTGGTTGTGTTCATACCACGTATAAAGGTCATAATGGTTGTGTTCATAAAACATATAAAGGTCATAATGTTTGTGTTCATGCCACATATAAAGGTCATAATGGTTGTGTTCATAAAACATATAAAGGTCATAATGGTTGTGTTCATCAAACATATAAAGGTCATAATGGCTGTGTTCATCAAACATATAAAGGTCATAATGGCTGTGTTCATACCACATTTAAAGGTCATAATGGTTGTGTTCATACCACGTATAAAGGTCATAATGGTTGTGTTCATAAAACATATAAAGGTCATAATGTTTGTGTTCATGCCACATATACATTTTATAATGGTTGTGTTCATGCCACATATAAAGGTAATAATGGTTGTGTTCATAAAACATATAAAGGTCATAATGGTTGTGTTCATAAAACATATAAAGGTCATAATGGTTGTGTTCATGCCACATATAAAGGTCATAATGGTTGTGTTCATAAAACATATAAAGGTCATAATGGTTGTGTTCATACCACATTTAAAGGTCATAATGGTTGTGTTCATACCACGTATAAAGGTCATAATGGTTGTGTTCATGCCACATTTAAAGGTCATAATGGTTGTGTTCATAAAACATATAAAGGTCATAATGGTTGTGTTCATGCCACATATAAAGGTCATAATGGTTGTGTTCATAAAACATATAAAGGTCATAATGTTTGTGTTGATAACACATAAAAAAGTTATTAATGGTTGTGTTCATAAAATATATAAATGTCATAATGGTTGTGTTCATGCCACATATAAAGGTCATAATGGTTGTGTTCATGCCACATATAAAGGTCATAATGGTTGTGTTCATGCCACATATAAAGGTCATAATGGTTGTGTTCATAAAACATATAAAGGTCATAATGGTTGTGTTCATACCACGTATAAAGGTCATAATGGTTGTGTTCATGCCACATTTAAAGGTCATAATGGTTGTGTTCATGCCACATATAAGGGTCATAATGGTTGTGTTCACAAAACATATAAAGGTCATAATGGTTGTGTTCATCAAACATATAAAGGTCATAATGGCTGTGTTCATGCCACATATAAAGGTCATAATGGTTGTGTTCATAAAACATATAAAGGTCATAATGGTTGTGTTCATACCACATTTAAAGGTCATAATGGTTGTGTTCATACCACGTATAAAGGTCATAATGGTTGTGTTCATGCCACATTTAAAGGTCATAATGGTTGTGTTCATGCCACATATAAGGGTCATAATGGTTGTGTTCACAAAACATATAAAGGTAATAATGGTTGTGTTCATCAAACATATAAAGGTCATAATGGCTGTGTTCATGCCACATATAAAGGTCATAATGGTTGTGTTCATAAAACATATAAAGGTCATAATGGTTGTGTTCATCAAACAAATAAAGGTCATAATGGCTGCGTTCATAAAACATATAAAGGTCATAATGGCTGTGTTCATGCCACATATAAAGTTCATAATGGTTGTGTTCATGCCACATATAAAGGTCATAATGGTTGTGTTCATTAAACATATAAAGGTAATAATGGTTGTGTTGATGCCACATATAAAGGTCATAATGGCTGTGTTCATTAAACATATAAAGGTCATAATGGTTGTTTTCATGCCACATATAAAGGCCATAATGGCTGTGTTCATGCTACATATAAAGGTCATAATGGTTGTGTTCATAAAACATATAAAGGTCATAATTGTTGTGTTCATGCTACATATAAAGGTAATAATGGTTGTGTTCATAAAACATATAAATGTCATAATGGTTGTGTTCATGCTACATATAAAGGTCATAATGGTTGTGTTCATGCCACATATAAAGGTAATAATGGTTGTGTTCATACCACATGTAAAGGTCATATTGGTTGTGTTCATAAAACATATAAAGGTCATAATGGCTGTGTTCATCAAACATGTAAAGGTCATAATGGTTGTGTTCATGCCACATATAAATGTCATAATGGTTGTGTTCATGCCACATATAAAGGTAATAATGGTTGTGTTCATCAAACATATAAAGGTAATAATGGTTGTGTTCATAAAACATATAAAGGTCATAATGGTTGTGTTCATACCACATTTAAAGGTCATAATGGTTGTGTTCATACCACGTATAAAGGTCATAATGGTTGTGTTCATAAAACATATAAAGGTCATAATGGTTGTGTTCATCAAACATATAAAGGTCATAATGGCTGTGTTCATACCACATTTAAAGGTCATAATGGTTGTGTTCATGCCACATATAAAGGTAATAATGGTTGTGTTCATAAAACATATAAAGGTCATAATGGTTGTGTTCATGCCACATATAAAGGTCATAATGGTTGTGTTCATAAAACATATAAAGGTCATAATGGTTGTGTTCACACCAAATTTAAAGGTCATAATGGTTGTGTTCATACCACGTATAAAGGTCATAATGGTTGTGTTCATGCCACATTTAAAGGTCATAATGGTTGTGGTCATGCCACATATAAAGGTCATAATGGTTGTGTTCATAAAACATATAAAGGTAATAATGGTTGTGTTCATGCCACATATAAATGTCATAATGGTTGTGTTCATAAAATATATAAATGTCATAATGGTTGTGTTCATGCCACATATAAAGGTCATAATGGTTGTGTTCATGCCACATATTAAGGTCATAATGGTTGTGTTCACAAAACATATAAAGGTCATAATGGTTGTGTTCATCAAACATATAAAGGTCATAATGGTTGTGTTCATCAACCATATAAAGGTCATAATGGCTGTGTTCATGCCAAATATAAATGTCATAATGTTTGTGTTCATAAAACATATAAAGGTCATAATGTTTATGTTCATGCCACATATAAAGGTCACAATGGTTGTGTTCATGCCACATATAAAGGTAATAATGGTTGTGTTCATAAAACATATAAAGGTCATAATGGTTGTGTTCATGCCACATATAAAGGTAATAATGGTTGTGTTCATGCCACATATAAAGGTCATAATGGTTTTGTTCATAAAACATATAAAGTTCATAATGGTTATGTTCACACCATATTTAAAGGTCATAATGGTTGTGTTCATACCACGTATAAAGGTCATAATGGTTGTGTTCATGCCACATTTAAAGGTCATAATGGTTGTGTTCATGCCACATATAAAGGTAATAATGGTTGTGTTCATAAAACATATAAAGGTAATAATGGTTGTGTTCATGCCACATATAAATGTCATAATGGTTGTGTTCATAAAACATATAAAGGTCATCATGTTTGTGTTGATAACACATAAAAAAAGTTATTAATGGTTGTGTTCATAAAATATATAAATGTCATAATGGTTGTGTTCATGCCACATATAAAGGTCATAATGGTTGTGTTCATGCCACATATAAAGGTCATAATGGTTGTGTTCATAAAACATATAAAGGTCATAATGTTTGTGTTAATAACACATATAAAGGTCATACTGGTTGTGTTCATACCACGTATAAAGGTCATAATGGTTGTGTTCATAAAACATATAAAGGTCATAATGTTTGTGTTCATGCCACATATAAAGGTCATAATGGTTGTGTTCATAAAACATATAAAGGTCATAATGGTTGTGTTCATCAAACATATAAAGGTCATAATGGCTGTGTTCATACCACATTTAAAGGTCATAATGGTTGTGTTCATACCACGTATAAAGGTCATAATGGTTGTGTTCATAAAACATATAAAGGTCATAATGTTTGTGTTCATGCCACATATACATTTTATAATGGTTGTGTTCATGCCACATATAAAGGTAATAATGGTTGTGTTCATAAAACATATAAAGGTCATAATGGTTGTGTTCATAAAACATATAAAGGTCATAATGGTTGTGTTCATGCCACATATAAAGGTCATAATGGTTGTGTTCATAAAACATATAAAGGTCATAATGGTTGTGTTCATACCACATTTAAAGGTCATAATGGTTGTGTTCATACCACGTATAAAGGTCATAATGGTTGTGTTCATGCCACATTTAAAGGTCATAATGGTTGTGTTCATGCCACATATAAAGGTCATAATGGTTGTGTTCATAAAACATATAAAGGTCATAATGGTTGTGTTCATGCCACATATAAAGGTCATAATGGTTGTGTTCATAAAACATATAAAGGTCATAATGTTTGTGTTGATAACACATAAAAAAGTTATTAATGGTTGTGTTCATAAAATATATAAATGTCATAATGGTTGTGTTCATGCCACATATAAAGGTCATAATGGTTGTGTTCATGCCACATATAAAGGTCATAATGGTTGTGTTCATGCCACATATAAAGGTCATAATGGTTGTGTTCATAAAACATATAAAGGTCATAATGGTTGTGTTCATACCACATTTAAAGGTCATAATGGTTGTGTTCATACCACGTATAAAGGTCATAATGGTTGTGTTCATGCCACATTTAAAGGTCATAATGGTTGTGTTCATGCCACATATAAGGGTCATAATGGTTGTGTTCATGCCACATATAAAGGTCATAATGGTTGTGTTCATCAAACATATAAAGGTCATAATGGCTGTGTTCATGCCACATATAAAGGTCATAATGGTTGTGTTCATAAAACATATAAAGGTCATAATGGTTGTGTTCATACCACATTTAAAGGTCATAATGGTTGTGTTCATACCACGTATAAAGGTCATAATGGTTGTGTTCATGCCACATTTAAAGGTCATAATGGTTGTGTTCATGCCACATATAAGGGTCATAATGGTTGTGTTCACAAAACATATAAAGGTAATAATGGTTGTGTTCATCAAACATATAAAGGTCATAATGGCTGTGTTCATGCCACATATAAAGGTCATAATGGTTGTGTTCATAAAACATATAAAGGTCATAATGGTTGTGTTCATCAAACAAATAAAGGTCATAATGGCTGCGTTCATAAAACATATAAAGGTCATAATGGCTGTGTTCATGCCACATATAAAGGTCATAATGGTTGTGTTCATGCCACATATAAAGGTCATAATGGTTGTGTTCATTAAACATATAAAGGTAATAATGGTTGTGTTGATGCCACATATAAAGGTCATAATGGCTGTGTTCATTAAACATATAAAGGTCATAATGGTTGTTTTCATGCCACATATAAAGGCCATAATGGCTGTGTTCATGCTACATATAAAGGTCATAATGGTTGTGTTCATAAAACATATAAAGGTCATAATGGTTGTGTTCATGCTACATATAAAGGTAATAATGGTTGTGTTCATAAAACATATAAATGTCATAATGGTTGTGTTCATGCTACATATAAAGGTCATAATGGTTGTGTTCATGCCACATATAAAGGTAATAATGGTTGTGTTCATCAAACATATAAAGGTCATAATGGCTGTGTTCATACCACATTTAAAGGTCATAATGGTTGTGTTCATGCCACATATAAAGGTCATAATGGTTGTGTTCATAAAACATGTAAAGGTCATAATGGTTGTGTTCATGCCACAAATAAAGGTCATAATGGTTGTGTTCATGCCACATATAAAGGTCATAATGGTTGTGTTCATGCCACATAAAAAGGTCATAATGGTTGTGTTCATGCCACATATAAAGGTCATAATGGTTGTGTTCATGCCACATAAAAAGGTCATAATGGTTGTGTTCATGCCACATATAAAGGTCATAATGGTTGTGTTCATAAAACATATAAAGGTCATAATGGTTGTGTTCATGCCACATTTAAAGGTCATAATGGTTGTGTTCATGCCACATATAAAGGTCATAATGGT
>NW_028159768.1:0-33796 GCF_964263955.1 Coregonus lavaretus | reverse complement strand
CTCTCTACCCCTCCTCTTCTCTCACCCTCTCCTCTTCTCTCTCCCCCTCCTCTTCTCTCTACCCCTCCTCTTCTCTCCTCTTCTCTCCACCCCTCCTCTTCTCTCTACCCCTCCTCCCTCTCCTCTTCTCTCTACCCCTCCTCTTCTCTCCACCCCTCCTCTTCTCTCTACTCCTCCTCTTCTCTCTACCCCTCCTCTTCTCTCTACCCCTCCTCTTCTCTCCACCTCTCCTCTTCTCTCTACCCTCCTCTTCTCTCCACCCCTCCTCTTCTCTCCACCCCTCCTCTACTCTCCACCTCTCCTCTTCTCTCCTCTTCTCTCACCCCTCCTATTCTCTCTACCCCTCCTCTTTTCTCCACCCCTCCTCTTCTCTCTACCCCTCCTCTTTTCTCTACCCCTCCTCTTTTCTCCACCCCTCCTCTTCTCTCCACCCTCCTCTTCTCTCCACCCCTCCTCTTCTCTCCACCCCTCCTCTTCTCTCCACCCCTCCTCTTCTCTCCACCCCTCCTCTTCTCTCCACCCCTCCTCTTCTCTCCACCCCTCCTCTTCTCTCCACCCCTCCTCTTCTCTCCACCCCTCCTCTTCTCTCCACCCCTCCTCTTCTCTCTACTCCTCCTCTTCTCTCTACCCCTCCTCTTCTCTCTACCCCTCCTCTTCTCTCCACCTCTCCTCTTCTCTCTACCCCTCCTCTTCTCTCCACCCCTCCTCTTCTCTCCACCCCTCCTCTACTCTCCACCTCTCCTCTTCTCTCCTCTTCTCTCACCCCTCCTATTCTCTCTACCCCTCCTCTTTTCTCCACCCCTCCTCTTCTCTCTACCCCTCCTCTTTTCTCTACCCCTCCTCTTTTCTCCACCCCTCCTCTTCTCTCTACACCTCCTCTTCTCTCCTCTTCTCTCCACCCCTCCTCTTCTCTCTACCTCTCCTCTTCTCTCCACCCCTCCTCTTCTCTCTACCTCTCCTCTTCTCTCCACCCCTCCTCTTCTCTCTACCCCTCCTCTTCTCTCCACCCCTCCTCTTCTCTCCACCCCTCCTCTTCTCTCCACCCTCCTCTTCTCTCCACCCCTCCTCTTCTCTCCACCCCTCCTCTTCTCTCCACCCCTCCTCTTCTCTCCACCCCTCCTCTTCTCTCCACCCCTCCTCTTCTCTCCACCCCTCCTCTTCTCTCCACCCCTCCTCTTCTCTCCACCCCTCCTCTTCTCTCCACCCCTCCTCTTCTCTCCACCCCTCCTCTTCTCTCCACCCCTCCTCTTCTCTCTACCCCTCCTCTTCTCTCTACCCCTCCTCTTCTCTCCACCCCTCCTCTTCTCTCTACCTCTCCTCTTCTCTCCAACCCTCCTCTTCTCTCCACCCCTCCTCTTCTCTCCACCCCTCCTCTTCTCTCTACCCCTCCTCTTCTCTCCTCTTCTCTCCACCCCTCCTCTTCTCTCTACCTCTCCTCTTCTCTCCACCCCTCCTCTTCTCTCTACCCCTCCTCTTCTCTCTACCTCTCCTCTTCTCTCCACCCCTCCTCTTCTCTCTACCCCTCCTCTTCTCTCCTCTTCTCTCCACCCCTCCTCTTCTCTCTACCCCTCCTCTTCTCTCCACCCCTCCTCTTCTCCCATCTCTCCTCTTCTCTCTACCCCTCCTCTTCTCTCCCTCTCTACCCCTCCTCTTCTCTCTACCCCTCCTCTTCTCTCCACCTCTCCTCTTCTCTCTACCCCTCCTCTTCTCTCCACCCCTCCTCTTCTCTCCACCCCTCCTCTACTCTCCACCTCTCCTCTTCTCTCCTCTTCTCTCACCCCTCCTATTCTCTCTACCCCTCCTCTTTTCTCCACCCCTCCTCTTCTCTCTACCCCTCCTCTTTTCTCTACCCCTCCTCTTTTCTCCACCCCTCCTCTTCTCTCTACACCTCCTCTTCTCTCCTCTTCTCTCCACCCCTCCTCTTCTCTCTACCTCTCCTCTTCTCTCCACCCCTCCTCTTCTCTCTACCTCTCCTCTTCTCTCCACCCCTCCTCTTCTCTCCACCCTCCTCTTCTCTCCACCCCTCCTCTTCTCTCCACCCCTCCTCTTCTCTCCACCCCTCCTCTTCTCTCCACCCCTCCTCTTCTCTCCACCCCTCCTCTTCTCTCCACCCCTCCTCTTCTCTCCACCCCTCCTCTTCTCTCCACCCCTCCTCTTCTCTCCACCCCTCCTCTTCTCTCCACCCCTCCTCTTCTCTCTACTCCTCCTCTTCTCTCTACCCCTCCTCTTCTCTCTACCCCTCCTCTTCTCTCCACCTCTCCTCTTCTCTCTACCCCTCCTCTTCTCTCCACCCCTCCTCTTCTCTCCACCCCTCCTCTACTCTCCACCTCTCCTCTTCTCTCCTCTTCTCTCACCCCTCCTATTCTCTCTACCCCTCCTCTTTTCTCCACCCCTCCTCTTCTCTCTACCCCTCCTCTTTTCTCTACCCCTCCTCTTTTCTCCACCCCTCCTCTTCTCTCTACACCTCCTCTTCTCTCCTCTTCTCTCCACCCCTCCTCTTCTCTCTACCTCTCCTCTTCTCTCCACCCCTCCTCTTCTCTCTACCTCTCCTCTTCTCTCCACCCCTCCTCTTCTCTCTACCCCTCCTCTTCTCTCCACCCCTCCTCTTCTCTCCACCCCTCCTCTTCTCTCCACCCTCCTCTTCTCTCCACCCCTCCTCTTCTCTCCACCCCTCCTCTTCTCTCCACCCCTCCTCTTCTCTCCACCCCTCCTCTTCTCTCCACCCCTCCTCTTCTCTCCACCCCTCCTCTTCTCTCCACCCCTCCTCTTCTCTCCACCCCTCCTCTTCTCTCCACCCCTCCTCTTCTCTCCACCCCTCCTCTTCTCTCCACCCTCCTCTTCTCTCCACCCTCCTCTTCTCTCCACCCTCCTCTTCTCTCCACCCTCCTCTTCTCTCCACCCCTCCTCTTCTCTCCACCCTCCTCTTCTCTCCACCCTCCTCTTCTCTCCACCCCTCCTCTTCTGTGTTGTTGTTCTTAACCTGTTACTACTGAGGCTTCCCTTAGTGGTGGATTGACTGTCTGTCTTTCTGGCCCCATAACTGTATGTCTGTCTGGCTGTCGGTCTGTCTGGCTGCCCCATAACTGTCTGTCTGTCTCTCTGGCCCCATAAATGTCTGTCTGTCTGGCTCCATAACTGTCTTTCGGTCTGCCTGGACCCATAACTGTCTGTGTCTCTCTGGCCCCATAACTCTCTGTCTGTCTCTCTGGCCCCATAGCTGTCTGTCTCTCTGGCCCCATAAATGTCTGTCTGTCTGGCCCCATAACTGTCTGTCTGTCTGAAGGACCCATAACTGTCTGTGTCTCTCTGGCCCCATAACTGTCTGTCTGTCTGTCTGTCTGACTGTCTGTCTGGCCCCATAACTGTCTGTCTGGACCCATAACTGTCTGTCTGTCCTTCTGGCCCTTAACTGTCGGTCTGTCTGGCTGCCCCATAACTGTCTGTCTCTCTCTTGCCCCATAAATGTCAGTCTGTCTGTCTGGTCACATAACTGTCTGTGTCTCTCTGGCCCCATAACTGTCTGTCTGTCTCTCTGGCCCCATAACTGTATGTCTGTCTGACTGTCTGTCTGGCCCCATAACTGTCTGTCTGCCCACCCCTGTTCTATATCACCCAATAGTTTCTGTAGGAGGGTTGACCACCCCTGTTCTATAACACCCAGTAGTCTCTGTAGGAGGGTTGACCACCCCTGTTCTATAACACCCAGTAACCTCTGTAGGAGGGTTGACCACCCCTGTTATATAACACCCAGTAGTCTCTGTAGGAGGGTTGACCACCCCTGTTCTATAACACCCAGTTGTCTCTATAGGAGGGTTGACCACCCCTGTTATATAACACCCAGTAGTCTCTGTAGGAGGGTTGACCACCCCTGTTCTATAACACCCAGTAGTCTCTGTAGGAGGGTTGACCACCCCTGTTCTATAACACCCAGTAACCTCTGTAGGAGGGTTGACCACCCCTGTTCTATAACACCCAGTAGTCTCTGTAGGAGGGTTGACCACCCCTGTTCTATAACACCCAGTAACCTCTGTAGGAGGGTTGACCACCCCTGTTATATAACACCCAGTAGTCTCTGTAGGAGGGTTGACCACCCCTGTTCTATAACACCCAGTAGTCTCTGTAGGAGGGTTGACCACCCCTGTTCTATAACACCCAGTAACCTCTGTAGGAGGGTTGACCACCCCTGTTCTATAACACCCAGCATTCTCTGTAGGAGGGTTGACCACCCCTGTTCTATAACACCCAGTAGTCTCTGTAGGAGGGTTGATAGCAGGATCATGTTGTCCCTCAGGCTACAGCCTGTTAGTGGTCCTGACGCCAGCGTGTACACACACACACACACACACACACACACACACACACACACACACACACACACACACACACACGCACGCGCACGCACGCACGCATACGCACACGCACAAACACAAACACCACTGCTGGCCCTAGCCCCTGTTGATGGATGTGTTTTCCAGAAGGTCTCCATGAGGTATCCCGCGGTAACAGAACCTGGTAGGATGCGTCCAGGGCTGGAGTCGCTGATTGCACTTAATTGCTGTTCTCTTCCAGGGTTGAGAACTAATCACTGGGGTGGGGGGCTAGAGGGTGCTGGGCGGGACGGGGGCGGGGGACGGGGGGTGGGTGTGTGTGTGTCTGTGTGTCTGTGTGTCTGTGTCTCTGTGTGTGTGTGTGTGTGTGTGTGTCTGTCTGTGTGTGTGTGTGTGTGTGTGTGTGTGTGTGTGTGTGTGTGTGTGTGTGTGTGTGTGTGTGTGTGTGTGTGTGTGAGCAGCAGGTTATTCTAATACTCATCAGACACTGGGCTTCTTTGAGCTCAACGAGCGCTGTGGAGGCCTGCCATGGTTATAATGAGCAATTAGATTATATTCAGCTACTTCCACTCAGGGCTCAGACCGCCTGCGTTATTGTGTCTCTATGTGTGTGTGTGTGTACAAATCAAATCAAATCAAATTGTATTTGCCACATGCGTCAAATACAACAGGGAAATGCTTACTTACAAGCCCTTGACCAACAATGCAGTTTTAAAAAATAAAAAATAAATGGCAAATAATTAAAGAGCAGCAGTAATGCAAATGATTAGCTGTTCAGGAGTCTTATGGCTTGGGGGTAGAAGCTGTTAAGAAGCCTTTTGGACCTAGACTTGGCGCTCCGGTACCGCTTGCCGTGCGGTAGCAGAGAGAACAGTCTATGACTAGGGTGGCTGGAGCCTTTGATAATTTTTAGGGCCTTCCTCTGACACCGCCTGGTAAAGAGGTCCTGGATGGCAGGAAGCTTGGCCCCAGTGATGTACTGGGCCGTACGCACTACCCTCTGTAGTGCCTTGCGGTCAGAGGCCGAGCAGTTGCCATACCAGGCGGTGATGCAACCAGTCAGCATGCTCTCGATGGTGCAGCTGTATAACTTTTTGAGGATCTGAGGACCCATGCCAAATCTTTTCAGTCTCCTGAGGGGGAATAGGCTTTGTCGTGCCCTCTTCACGACTATCTTGGTGTTTGGACCATGATAGTTTGTTGGTGATGTGGACACCAAGGAACTTGAAGCTCTCAACCTGTTCCACTACAGCCCCGTCGATGAGAATGGGGGCGTGCTCAGTCCTCTTTTTTTTCCTGTAGTCCACAATCATCTCCTTTGTCTTGATCACGTTGAGGAGGAGGTTGTTATCCTGGCACCACACGGCCAGGTCTCTGACCTCCTCCCTATAGGCTGCTTCATCATTGTCGGTGATCAGGCCTACCACTGTTGTGTCGTCGGCAAACTTAATGATGGTGTTGGAGTCGTGCCTGACCATGCAGTCATGGGTGAACAGGGAGTACAGGAGGGGACTGAGCACGCACCGCTGAGGGGCCCCCGTGTTGAGGATCAGCGTGGCAGATGTGTCGTCGGATCCTTACAAGGCACCCCGACCTACGTCCACGATATCTCCGTCTCTTTCTCATGCGAATGACGGGGATTTGGGCCTTGTCGGGTGTCTGTAGGATATATTTTGCGTCCGATATCTTCGTCCAATATGAGGTGAGTAATCGCTGTCCTGATATCCAGAAGCTCCTTTTGGTCATAAGAGACGGTGGCAGAAACATTATGTACAGAATGAATTACAAATAACACGAAAAAACACACATAATAGTACAATTGGTTAGAAGGCTGTAAAACGGCAGCCATCTTCTTCGGCGCCATCATATTGTGTACGTGTGTATGCTTGTGTGTGTGCATGCGTGTGTGCAATGGTGTGTGCGTGCGTGGGAATGCCTGCGTGACTATCAATATTTGGGAAAGGACGTATTTTCTTTAAGTTATGTAAGATGGTAACTAATTGTCTATAAATAACTGTTTCCTGTTGGTTACCTGTTTCCTGTTGGTTTCCTGTTTCCTGTTTGTTTCCTGTTTCCTGTTGGTTCCCTGTTTCCTGTTGGTTTCTTGTTTCCTGTTGGTTTCCTGTTTCCTGTTTGTTTCCTGTTGTTTTCCTGTTTCCTGTTGGTAGCCTGTTTCCTGTTGGTTCCCTGTTTCCTGTTGGTTTCCTGTTTCCTGTTGGTTTCCTTTTGAGCTTTGTGAAATGCCTCAACAGTTGGTCCCTCTAGGGAGGTGATATTCACCATTATGCTGATGCATGTTATAATGCAGGCAGCTTCAATACCAGCCAGAGGAGTATCATTCTCAGAATGCCTGTGTGTGTGTGTGTGTGTGTGTGTGTGTGTGTGTGTGTGTGTGTGTGTGTGTGTGTGTGTGTGTGTGTGTGTGTGTGTGTGTGTGTGTGTGTGTGTGTGTGTGTGCTTTAATACACGCCAGAGGAGGAATGAATGAAGCTATGAGAGAGGAGGAGACAGATGGGAGGTGTGGGGAAAGTGTGTGTGAACTGTGAAGTGTAAATGAGGAACAGTGTGTGTGTGTGTGTGTGTGTGTGTGTATGTGTGTGTGTGAGGTGTTAGTCAGTAACGTGTGTGTGTGCGTGTGTGTGTGAAATTGACTGTGCATAACGTGTTCACTTTCATTATTAACGAAGCTCAGGTGGTAATTACTGAACACCCAGTGTTCCTGTGTGTGTGTGTGTGTGTGTGTGTGTGTGTGTGTGTGTGTGTGTGTGTGTGTGTGTGTGTGTCTGAGAGTGAGTGAGGTGTTAATGAGTTACTGTGTGGTTGTGTGTGTGTGTGTGTGAGTGAGTGAGTGATGTGTTAATGAGTAACTGTGTGTGTGTGTGTGTGTGTGTGTGTGTGAGTGAGTGAGTGAGTGAGTGAGTGAGTGAGTGAGTGAGTGAGTGAGTGAGTGAATGAGTGAGTGAGTGAGTGAAGTGTGTTAATGAGTAACTGTGTGGGTGTGTGTGTGTGTGTGTGTGTGTGTGTCTGTGTGTGTGTGCGCGCTAATGACAGAGTTCTCACTGGGACTAGAAGACGAGGAAACATGCATGTAATTATCTTGGCAACAGAGCGATACAAATACCATAGCAACACTACTATTGTACAAATACCATAGCAACAGTACTATTGTACAAATACCCCATAGCTAACTGAGGCGTAGGAATACCCCGATAGCATTAATCTAACACCCAGAAGCCACATGCAGTTACCACGGATACAGTATATCTTACAGTAAATAGACCTGACAGTAAGGTCATTGATCCCTAGAAGCAACACTAGAATATCGTTCAAGAACTGATAATGTACCAATAGCCCTGTACAATGGACCGCAGCTGCAAAGTATTGTACTGTCCCATTCAAATAGACTAAGCTACACCACACACAGCGACAGCCCAACGCGCCCAAGCCCAGGTCTACAATCGGGGAAACAAGATCATAACCATGGTTAACAGAGGAAGACTAATGATTTCAAGCACCACCCTCCTTTTAAAGCCTCCAATCTGTTATTCTAACTCAATCAGCATGACAGAGTGATCTCCAGCCTTGTCCTCGTCAACACTCTCACCTGTGTTAACAAGAGAATCACTGACATGATGGCAGCTGGTTTTTTTGTGGCAGGGCTGAAATGCAGTGGAAATGTTTTTTGGGGATTAAGTTCATTTTCATGGCAAAGAGGGACTTTGCAATTAAATGCAATTCATCGGATCACTCTTCATGACATTCTGGAGTATATGCAAATTGCCATCATCAAAACTGAGGCAGCAGACTTTGTGAAAATTTGTATTTGTGTCATTCTCAAAACGTTTGACCACGACTGTAGGCCCGGCCCTAAACTATGTCCTCTCTGTCACCACTCTGTCTCCTCTCTGTCTCCTCTCTGTTTCCTCTGTGTCACCATTCTGTCTCCCCTCTGTCTCCTCTCTGTTTCCTCTGTGTCACCACTCTGTCTCCCCTCTGTCTCCTCTCTGCCTCCTCTCTGTCTCTCCTCTGTCTCCTCTCTGTCTCCTCTCGATCTCCCCTCTGACTCCCCTCTGTCTTCTCTCTGTCTCCTCTCTGTCTCCTCTCGATCTCCCCTCTGACTCCTCTCTGTCTCCCCTCTGTCTCCTCTCTGTCTCCTCTATGTCTTCCCTCTGTCTCCTCCTCTCTGTCTCCTCGGTCTCTTCTCTGCCTCCTCTCTGTCTTCTCTCTGTCTCCTCTCTGTCTGCTCTCTGTCTCCTCTCTTTCCTCTGTCACCACTCTGTCTCCCCTCTGTCTCCTCTCTGTTTCCTCTCTGTCCCCCCTCTGTCTCCTCTCTGTCCATCTCCCTCCTCTCTGTCTCAAATCTTTCTCCCATCCGTCTCCTCTCTGTCTCCTATCTTTCCCCTCTCTGTCACCTCTCCGTCTCCTCTCTGTCTCCTCTCTGTCTCCCCCCTGTCTCCTCTCTGTCTCCCCTCTGTCTCCTCTCTGTCTCCCCTCTGTCTCCTCTCTGTCTCCTCTCTGACTCCCCTCTGTCTCCTCTCTGTCTCTTCTCTGTCACCTCTCCGTCTCCTCTCTGTCTCCCCTCTGTCTCCTCTCTGTCTCCCCTCTGCCTCCCCTCTGTCTCCTCTCCGTCTCCTCTCCATCTCCACTCTGTCTCCTCTCTGTCTCCTCTCTGTCACCTCTCCGTCTCCTCTCTGTCTCCTCTCTGTCTCCTCTCTGTCTCCTCTCCGTCTCCTCTCTGTCTCCTCTCCATCTCCTCTCTGTCTCCTTTCTGTCTCCTCTCTGTCACCTCTCCGTCTCCTCTCTGTCTCCTCTCTGTCTCCTCTCTGTCTCCTCTCTGACTCCCCTCTGTCTCCTCTCTGTCTCTTCTCTGTCACCTCTCCGTCTCCTCTCTGTCTCCCCTCTGTCTCCTCTCTGTCTCCCCTCTGCCTCCCCTCTGTCTCCTCTCCGTCTCCTCTCCATCTCCACTCTGTCTCCTCTCTGTCTCCTCTCTGTCACCTCTCCGTCTCCTCTCTGTCTCCTCTCTGTCTCCTCTCTGTCTCCTCTCCGTCTCCTCTCTGTCTCCTCTCCATCTCCTCTCTGTCTCCTTTCTGTCTCCTCTCTGTCACCTCTCCGTCTCCTCTCTGTCTCCTCTCTGTCTCCTCTCTGTCTCCTCTCTGTCACCTCTCCGTCTCCTCTCTGTCTCCTCTCTGTCTCCTCTCCGTCTCCTCTCTGACTCCTCTCTGTCACCTCTCCGTCTCCTCTCTGTCTCCTCTCTGTCTCCTCTCCGTCTCCTCTCTGTCTCCTCTCTGTCTCCTCTCTGTCTCCTCTCTGTCACCTCTCCGTCTCCTCTCTGTCTCCTCTCTGTCTCCTCTCTGTCTCCTCTCTGTCACCTCTCCGTCTCCTCTCTGTCTCCTCTCTGTCTCCTCTCCGTCTCCTCTCTGTCTCCTTTCTGTCTCCTCTCTGTCACCTCTCCGTCTCCTCTCTGTCTCCTCTCTGTCTCCTCTCCGTCTCCTCTCTGTCTCCTCTCTGTCACCTCTCCGTCTCCTCTCTGTCTCCTCTCTGTCTCCTCTCCGTCTCCTCTCTGTCTCCTCTCTGTCTCCTCTCTGTCTCCTCTCTGTCACCTCTCCGTCTCCTCTCTGTCTCCTCTCTGTCTCCTCTCTGTCTCCTCTCTGTCACCTCTCCGTCTCCTCTCTGTCTCCTCTCTGTCTCCTCTCTGTCTCCTCTCTGTCTCCTCTCTGTCACCTCGCTGTCACCTCTCTGTCACCTGGGGCTGCATGGCAAATGGCCCAGGAACATAAGGAAGACACAAAGGACAATGATTTAAGTGCCAGTACGCCCTCCCAGAATGTATCTCTCTCTCTCTCGCTCTCTGTCACAGTATCCAGTGGACTGACTATTGAAATGTGTGTTAGTGATGCTATTACATCCATGTTTGGTATCTATCGAAAACTAAAACTAGTGAGGCTATCTACTGTATCTGGATGAATGATCTCTGTGGTAACTTGTATATGGATGAATGATCTCTGTGGTAACTTGTATATGGATGACTGATCTCTGTGGTAACTTGTATAAGGATGAATTATCTATGTGGTAACTTGTATATGGATGAATGATCTCTGTTGTAACTTGTATCTGGATGTATGATCTCTATGGTAACTTGTATATGGATGAATGATCTCTGTGGAAACTTGTATCTGTACAGGGTGAACTCTAAATTACTCTATGCAAAGGTTTTTATTGTCTTTAGGAATTCTGCCTCATCTGCACTGGTGTCATCCCCCACACAAGCCTTTAGATGCTGTGACATCCTGTAGAGATTGGGCATGATGGGTGATCAGGTTACTGTAACTTGGTATTGTTCGATCGGTCAATGGTGGTTGGTTTTGGTTTGAAAGAGTCACACCTTGAACTGTTCTAAATGGAATGAAACGCTGTTGTTCTGCCTCTACTCCTGTATCCTGCCCATGGAATAAGGTTGTACGAAATGCTTCTCTTGTGAGCTAGCCAGGCCCATGACCTGAGTTGGTCTGATTAGTTCATGCTTTGTCTTGGAAGGTAACCTGAGGATCTGTATGTCTAGATTGGAGATGCTTTGTTAATGTCAGTATTGACTTGTAACTTCAGCTTTATGCCTTGTATGTGATTTAATTCATTTTACAAAGTTATTGCGTTTTGCATTCGCTTCTCATGACCATTCCTTGATCTTAGTCCTGCCAAACTCATAATACTTGATTTCACTTGGTTTTACTATAATATTAAATGGAGTCAGATGGTCAGGTTTATCAAATGTAGATTGTTAAATAGGATTTATCATCACACACGGACGCACGCACGCAGGCAGGCACACACACACACACACACACACACACACACACACACACACACACACACACACACACACACTCACACACACACACACACACACACACACACACACACACACACACACAAACACACACACACACACACACACACCCTCTGATAGATATGGCCAAGAGAGCAGTCTCTTTAATGGCTCCGTTCTGAATTCTCACACTGTGATAAATTATTTTTAATTAAGAGAATATGGAAAAATGCAATAAATTATTGTATTATTTTAATGACCAGAGAATATAAGCTTTTCCCTCATCCAAATGGGAGATCATGTATATCACGTCTAGTCAACCTTAAAGGCGTCTCCACAATGCCTCTTTTATAGGACAGTAAGGGCACCTACAGAAAAACTGATCACTAGAAATAGGCAGCGATTTCGGACGTTTGAAAATGTCAATTTTTCTTAAACGATTGCTCAGCACTGGGAGTGAACTTGTGATGCTCGGAGCCAGAGCGTCCCCTGCTTAGACCACCGAACCACCGCAGATCACAATGCGCTAGCAAGCTGCGAGAATACTGAGAATACTGAGAATACTGAGAATACGGTTGATACTTGATGGTAATAGCGAGTCGTTTTGAATTTTTTTTGTTTTAAGCCTTCCCCAAACCATAGCCCTAACCTTGACCACTAAGAATTAATACCTAAACTTAACCCTCTGAGTTGTTTCTGTTTTAAACCTGTAAGTAAGTCAAATTCTGAAGGGAAACAATGAGATCTTGTTGACAGAAAACCCCAGGCAGTTCCCTTATATCCCCTACCATAGTAGGCACTTTGTGTAGATTGAAATAATTAGATGAACTCCTTTAAAATCTACAAAAGTGAGAAAAAAAGGGGAAATATCTAGGGTGTACACTACCGGTAGTGTATGTGTTAGGGGTTGTTTCTGGACGGGGCCAAATCATCTAAGAATATCTCCATGTTATTGTTCCCTTAAATTCCTATAGTGTGTCCAGTGGGTCTTATTCTATGTCAGTTTAAAGCAGCCTTCTATGTTCTGAGTGACATCATGTGTTGACTGGGACATGTGACATGTGACATGTGTGTGCAAAGCTGTCATCAAGGCAAATGGTGGCTATTTGAAGAATCTCAAATATAAAATATATTTTGATTTGTTTAACACTTTTTGGGTTACTACATGGTTCCATATGTGTTATTTCATAGTTTTGATGTCTTCACTATTATTGTACAATGTAGAAAATAGTAAAAAATAAAGAAAAACCCTTGAATGAGTGGGTGTTCTAAAACGTTTGACCGGTAGTGTATATATAACGGTATGATATGATATGTACATATTCTCTTAAATTCCTATAGTGTGTCCAGTGGGTCTTATTCTATGTCTGTTTAATGCGTCCTTCTATGTTCTGAGTGACATCATGTGTTGACTGTGAACACAGCAGTGTGGTCTCTGGTGTGTGGGGACTGGGGAACATGTGATGAGTGACTGTATGTTCCGTGATCACTGGTTGGCCAGGGATGAGAGTGTGCTACAGTGAACCCATTCCAGGGATGCTTTCAGTCTTCCTGCTGTGGAGATGGATGCAGCCGCTGGAGATGTTGATTGGATGAGGGTTCCCTAACTGCGTGGTTATTGTCTCTGTTGGTGGTGATGTTCCACTCACTGTGTGTGTGTGTGTGTGTGTGTGTGTGTGTGTGTGTGTGTGTGTGTGTGTGTGTGTGTGTGTGTGTGTGTGTGTGTGTATGTGTGTGTGTGTGTGTGTGTGCGCGTGCGCGCATATTGCCCTATCAATGCATCCCTGTGTTTAGTAAATGTGTCCCTTCATGTTGGCAGAACCCACAGCCAAATGTGACACACACACACACGCACACACAGACACTCACACACACACTCTCACACACACACACACACACACACACACACACACACACACACACACACACACACACACACACACACACACACACACACACACAAGCCAAATGAGCCATCAGATTGGTCTGATTTCTGCCAGCTGCTCGCACTATCACCCTGTTTGTCACCCACGTCAAGAAACGTGGGTGACATACTGGCCATCAGCCAATGGAAACCCAGAATACAGAGTTCCAGGCATGGTTTAACCAATAGGATAGGAAATAGGTTGGAGATGTAACCTCACACAGTTCTGGATCAGTGACAGTAAATAAACACACATATGGCCTCTCAGTTTAAGATCAGCCAATAGTAACAGGAGATATGGCCTGTCTGGTCATGGAGCAGCCAATGAAAACATAGGGATTTTACACACCTACACCTATCCCGTGGATAACAAGGGTTGGGTCCTTTTCAATTATAGTCACTTCAGCAAAGGAATTTAATGTAATTCCTGAACACGCACACACACACACACACACACACACACACACACACACACACACACACACACACACACACACACTTACACACACCTGATATAAGTGACATTACACCTGCTCTCTCAAAATAATAAATAATGATGGTTTCACCATATCTCAGGTTTTAAATGCCCTTCAATGTCTATAATTTGGAGATCGAATACAGGCAGACGGTGTCTGATAGTGTGAGGAATGCCCATGAGGAGAGAGGGAATACGCGATTCTGTCAGCTGTCACACTGGAGAGAGGTCCTCTACCGGCGCCGCGCGCTCACCAGACAGAGCCACGCGGATTCGGCGGGAGTAGGTTATGCTCGTGCTCCCAGGAAGAGGACAGTCGCAAAATAGATATTTGGCATCGCGCTGCCTCAATGCGAACCGCTGTAACGTGGCCAAGAGAGTCTGATAATACAATGGCTTTATAGAAACATTAAACCGGCCCGGGAGCAAGCTTTGGATATCCTGCGTCTGATGTTGATTAACTCAACGAAATTTGGTTAGCATGGAACAATTTCAGGTAAGATTTAAAGGAGCACGGGCAAATGTATCCCAATATAAGCGGATATCATAAGGAATAACGCTTTGTTATTCATTTTAAGTGTCTTACTTTGCGGCTCTGGTGGTGCGTTATGATGAGTCTCTCAACGTTAAATAACGTTCGTGTCCACTTTACATGTCTGTGGTTAGTCTTCACGTATCTAGAGAGCGGGGAGACAACTCGTGAGCAGCCCTAGCAACGGGGGTTATCTATACTGGGCGATACCTTCACAAGCCTACTAAACTGCGACGCATAGCGGGGCAGACAGTCCAAAATGTTCAGAAAGAAGCAAGGTGCTCTAGTTATGGCGTTTGACCAATCGGCTCTCCTATAAATATAGTCGCAGATGAAAAATGAACGTGTCCAGATAATATACTAGTGCAGGGTGACAGCAGGAAAGATCAGGCAGCGCGTTTATCACCAACCCCCATAGCGGAGAGACGCGCCCGAGGCCCGCCCGGGGTTGGCTCCAGGGCTCCCTCCCCGGCAGCCAGTCCGGTTGTGGATCGAGGTAAAATTGGATATTTGGTGGATATTCGGTTTTCTCTCCTCAATAGCTATTGAACCAAGCGTTCCATGACGCATGACTATGAAAATGAAAATTGTATATTCTGAATCAGGGGTGGATGGAAAACAAGCCACACATTATTTGTTGTTGAAAAAAATCATAATACAAATCTGAAAAAAATAAAACTTTTAGCAAAAAAAGGCTTGGATTTTTATCCATCCTCCCTTAATGCATAATGTATCATGTTCATAGTCGTGACACACTTTGTTTAAGAGCTGTTGAAGATTGAAATCTGAAAAAAAAGAAGACAAAAAAGTATTGGATTGTTCTCCATCCACCCCTGATTCAGAATATACCATTTTCATAGTCATGGCATGCTTGGGTCAATAACTATTGACGAGAGAAAACCGAATATCCACCGAATATCCAATATAAAACTAATTTTACCTTGGTCAGCTGTGGCACCTTTGGTACTGAGCCAATGCCAACACAGGGGCAGTAAACATAGTTCCCCCGGCCGGTCGGTGCCCACGGCTGCGCTGACAGTAATTGTAACACAGATTTGTGGTGGATTAAGCGGCAGAGCCCCAGCTGTGCTGTGCCATTTAGTGTGCACACCGTGCAAATTCTTTTTCTATTGGCCTATTTTAGTGTATGACAACGAGCGGCAGCCTTATAAAATACATCTCCTGGAGCCTAATTGGATAGAATGATACACGGTGACGAGAAGGAGAAGGGAGAGCCCCGTTGCTGTTTATAATATGTTTTCATGGCCTGTTTAGGCAATTCATACCATGTCAAAGTTATTGTAATTTGTTTCCATAATAAAATAATCATTTACCAATCAATTTTGGAAAGAGAAGCCGATATGTTGCCCACAAGTCACTGAGGCTTTGCACCTGATGTTATCTTTTAGTTTAGCATTTTTTTCTGCCACTGCTACTTGTCGTCTGCCCATAATATCTGGTCTAGCTGGCTGTGTAGTGATGTAGAGACTACTAGGCTATAAATAATATTACAAGTTCCCAGAGCTCCAGGTGCTTCTGGATTGGTTTGCGGGATCGGATCAGCCCCAGTCACCTTGTTATCCGCTTTGTACAAGGGCGGATATAATCCTTCTACGTCCCAAATGGCACCTTATACTCTACATAGTGCACTACTTTTGATCAGAGCCCTATCAGCCCTGGTCAAAAGTAGTGCACTATGTAGGGAATAGGGTGACATTTGGCGATGTAGCCCTACTGCCATTACCGCCCTGCCCGCACTCAACCACGGAACGGAACGAACGCACCACCGCAGATAACGGCTGGAGCGGGCCACTTGGTGCTCAGTACCTACCGGAGCTAACCCCTCTGTTGTATTCCTTTATGTTATGACCTTTCAGTTGTCAGGGAAGAGAACCCCTCTGATGCTCATCTAAGGACAGTAACAGATAGGCAACGGATTGTGAGGACGCTCTCCGTTGAATTGGGTAGGCTAGATGTTTTAGCAGGTTTGTGGCTGAACTATCATTTGAAGGTGTGTGTGTGTTTGTGTGTGTGTATGTGTGTGTGTATGTGTATGTGTGTGTGTGTGTGTGTGTGTGTGTGTGTGTGTGTATGTGTGTGCATGTGTATGTGTGTATGTGTGTGTGTATGTGTGTGTGTGTGTGCGTATGTTTGTGTGTGTGTGTGTATGAGACAAAAGTAGATAGTGTGTGTCAACGGTGCTGCCGAAATGCTGTATAATTCTTCTCAGTCAATTATGTGTAGTGCACTTGAACAGAGTTTGCACTTATCCAAAGTGCACTTCCCTGGAGTTGACTGCAGTGTAATTGCATGAGGTTGTCATGTGTCCATGGGGTCATATGAAGTTGAGCTGTGTGGTGGTGCAGTACCAGTCAGAGAGCTCATCAGGTTTCAGTGACTTAAGTCCATGTGGTTGGTAAGCTGTGAGGTGATGTCTTTAAAGATGCATGTGTGGTTGGTAAGCTGTGAGGAGATGTCTTTAAAGATGCATGTGTGGTTGGTATGCTGTGAGGAGATGTCTTTAAAGATGCATGTGTGGTTGGTATGCTGTGAGGAGATGTCTTTAAAGATGCATGTGTGGTTGGTAAGCTGTGAGGAGATGTCTTTAAAGATGCATGTGTGGTTGGTAAGCTGTGAGGAGATGTCTTTAAAGATGCATGTGTGGTTGGTAAGCTGTGAGGAGATGTCTTTAAAGATGCATGTGTGGTTGGTAAGCTGTGAGGAGATGTCTTTAAAGGTGCGTGTGTGGTTGGTAAGCTGTGAGGAGATGTCTTTAAAGGTGCGTGTGTGGTTGGTAAGCTGTGAGGAGATGTCTTTAAAGGTGCGTGTGTGGTTGGTAAGCTGTGAGGAGATGTCTTTAAAGGTGCGTGTGTGGTTGGTAAGCTGTGAGGAGATGTCTTTAAAGGTGCGTGTGTGGTTGGTAAGCTGTGAGGAGATGTCTTTAAAGGTGCGTGTTCCAGTGGCTGTGAGGAGATGTCTTTAAAGGTGCGTGTTCCAGTGGCTGTGAGGAGATGTCTTTAAAGGTGCGTGTTCCAGTGGCTGTGAGGAGATGTCTTTAAAGGTGCGTGTTCCAGTGGCTGTGAGGAGATGTCTTTAAAGGTGCGTGTTCCAGTGGCTGTGAGGAGATGTCTTTAAAGGTGCGTGTTCCAGTGGCTGTGAGGAGATGTCTTTAAAGCTGCGTGTTCCAGTGGCTGTGAGGAGATGTCTTTAAAGCTGCGTGTTCCAGTGGCTGTGAGGAGATGTCTTTAAAGGTGCGTGTTCCAGTGGCTGTGAGGAGATGTCTTTAAAGCTGCGTGTTCCAGTGGCTGTGAGGAGATGTCTTTAAAGGTGCGTGTTCCAGTGGCTGTGAGGAGATGTCTTTAAAGCTGCGTGTTCCAGTGGCTGTGAGGAGATGTCTTTAAAGCTGCGTGTTCCAGTGGCTGTGAGGAGATGTCTTTAAAGGTGCGTGTTCCAGTGGCTGTGAGGAGATGTCTTTAAAGCTGCGTGTTCCAGTGGCTGTGAGGAGATGTCTTTAAAGGTGCGTGTTCCAGTGGCTGTGAGGAGATGTCTTTAAAGCTGCGTGTTCCAGTGGCTGTGAGGTGATGTCTTTAAAGCTGCGTGTTCCAGTGGCTGTGAGGAGATGTCTTTAAAGCTGCGTGTTCCAGTGGCTGTGCTCATTCTCAAAGGTTGAAAACATGAACACTTGAACTTTCCCTCACCTCCGTGCAGCTGATGTTTTGTTGGAATGTCAGAGTAATGAAGTAGTAATGAGCTTCTTCAGGTAGCCTGTTTTTAACTCCTCAATAAACATGTGGGAATCAAAATAATCCCTCAAATGTTGTGTCTCTAATAATAATTATTTTGGGGGTGCTTAGATTTGCCCTGTCACTTGTACAAGCGTTTGCATATCCCAACTCTCCCTGAGACACCCGCAGAATCACAGCCAGGGTCACCATTGTCCAGCACACCTGGAACAATTGTGTTTAAGTGCCTTGCTCAAGGGCAAAGCAACAGGTCTTCACCTTGTTGGTTCCGGGATTCAAACCTACAACCTTTCGGTTACTAGCCTAACACTCTAACCTCAAGGCTATACCTGCCGCCCCTCAAAACCTCTATGTCCTGTGTTGGTCTGTATCCCCAGGTTAGATTGAGCTGTGGTTTGTGTAGGTCTGTGTCCCCAGGTTAGACTGAGCTGTGGTCTGTGTAGGTCTGTGTCCCCAGGTTAGACTGAGCTGTGGTCTGTGAAGGTCTGTATCCCCAGGTCAGATTGAGCAGTGGTCTGTGTAGGTCTGTGTCCCCAGGTTAGACTGAGCTGTGGTCTGTGTAGGTCTGTATCCCCAGGTTAGATTGAGCTGTGGTCTGTGTAGGTCTGTGTCCCCAGGTTAGACTGAGCTGGGGTCTGTGTAGGTCTGTGTCCCCAGGTTAGACTGAGCTGTGGTCTGTGTAGGTCTGTGTCCCCAGGTTAGATTGAGCTGTGGTCTGTGTAGGTCTGTATCCCCAGGTTAGATTGAGCTGTGGTCTGTGTAGGTCTGTGTCCCCACGTTAGATTGAGCTGTGGTCTGTGTAGGTCTGTGTCCCCAGGTTAGATTGAGCTGTGGTCTGTGTAGGTCTGTGTCCCCAGGTTAGACTGAGCTGTGGTCTGTGTAGGTCTGTGTCCCCAGGTTAGACTGAGCTGTGGTCTGTGAAGGTCTGTATCCCCAGGTCAGATTGAGCAGTGGTCTGTGTAGGTCTGTGTCCCCAGGTTAGACTGAGCTGTGGTCTGTGTAGGTCTGTATCCCCAGGTTAGATTGAGCTGTGGTCTGTGTAGGTCTGTGTCCCCAGGTTAGACTGAGCTGTGGTCTGTGTAGGTCTGTGTCCCCAGGTTAGATTGAGCTGTGGTCTGTGTAGGTCTGTATCCCCAGGTTAGATTGAGCTGTGGTCTGTGTAGGTCTGTGTCCCCACGTTAGATTGAGCTGTGGTCTGTGTAGGTCTGTGTCCCCAGGTTAGATTGAGCTGTGGTCTGTGTCTCTGTCTCTCTGACTTCCTGGAGGTTTTATTGTATCCAGCCGGATCAGCCAGTCAGTGAGATAGAGACCAGAGGGGGTTTCCTTTCCTTTTCCTGGTTGATCCGGCCTGTCTGGCGCTGCAGACGGATGGAGCCGTGAATCCTGGTCAGATGAAGCAGGCTGTCTGGGGAAGCTCTGATTGTATTGACACATCGCTTATTGTCCTGCGGCTTCAGTCCCCTTATAAATCCCAGTCCTCAGGCTGTAAACCCTAACACTGCTGTTTATGTGACACACACACTGGTCCCTTCCCTCCGTGGGGGTGGGAGATGATGTGTGTGTGTGTGAGGTCTGTGTCAGTGTGTGTCAGTCAGTGGAGGCCTCTGAGGGGAGGACGGCTCATAATAATGTCTGGAACGGAGCAAATGGAATGGCACCGTGTTTCATGGGTTTCATACCATTCCATTTACTCCATTCCAGCCATTATTATGAGCCGTCCTCCCCTCAGCAGCCTCCACTGGTGTCAGTGTGTGTGTGTGTGTGTGTGTGTGTGAGAGAGAAAGAAAGAGAAGTGGGGTGTGTGTGCCACAATGTGTGTGTGTGGACATTTTTCACATTTACATTTTAGTCATTTAGCAGACGCTCTTATCCAGAGCGACTTACAGTTAGTGAGTGCATACATTCATTTTTTTTATTTTGCACGTGTTTAACTATACCAGAAGTCCCCACAAGAATAGTAAACGAACAAAAAGTTGACCAACTGGGGACATTTTGTTAGTCCCCACAAAGTAAAATGCTATTTCTAGGGGGTTTAGGGTTAAGGTTAGAATTAGGGTTAGGTTTAGGGTTAGTGTTAGGAGCTAGGGTTAGTTTTCAGGTTAGGGTAAAGGTTAAGGTAAGGGTCAGGGTTAGTGTTAGTGTTAGGTTTAGGGGTTAGGTAAAATAGGATTCTGAATTGTGTGTCCCCACAAGGTTAGTTGTACAAGACTGTGTGTGTGTGTGTGTGTGTGTGTGTGAGTGGTAGAGCTGGTGACTTAAGTCATTAGCCTACCTCCCACCCACTCTCTCTCCCTCTCACTCTTTTGGAGCGGTGGTGCTGTGTTCCTGCTGAGAAAGGCCTTGCCCCCCACTTCGCTGCTCCCCTCTAGTCACTGAAGGCATCATTACAATTCAGAGGGTGTGTGTGTGTGTGTGTGTGTGTGTGTGAGTGTGAGTGTGAGAGATAGAGAGTGCATGTGTGTTTCTGCGTCTTCATTTGTGTGTGTGTGTGTGTGTGTGTGTGTGTGTGTGTGTGACGTTTACTATTGTGTGTCTGCATTCGTTCATGCCTGTGTGTGTGTGTGGGCATCATATGCTTGTGTATCTGTATGTGTGTGTGTGTGTGTGTGAAACGTTGACTTCTGTGTGTATGTTTACGTTTATGTGTGTATGCGCCTGCTCAATGTGTGTGTGTGCGTATTATTTTTGTGTGTTTGCCTCTGTATACGTTTTTGTGTATCAGGGTGAGAGCGAGGCGAGGGAATTCCATGTCTTTCAGATGGATCCTTTGGCAGCCATTACTCACTATTAGCCAATGCCAAACTCTACGGGGGGAACTAAGAGAGAATAGCCCAATGGATATTTCAGTTGCCATCTGTTATTAGCATAAAGAGTTCTTTAATGTGCACTTAAAGCAGGAAGTAGAGAGCTCCTGAAATGCCAGATTTTTAGTTTCAGGGCCCTAATTGCTTATATCCGACGATGGAGGTTAGACTGAAAATTTTATGTTTTTATACTCTGCTTTTTCTAGTAAGCCGCTACGCTTATGGGGTTTTATTAGAGTTAAAGTGGGTTTCTATTATGTTAGTGTGTGTGTGTGTGTGTGTGTGTGTGTGTGTGTGTGTGTGTGTGTGTGTCAGGTACAATTTTGCCCATACAGGAAAAAACATGCAACACATTAAAGCAACACTTATCTCCTCCGTGGTTCCTCGATCTTTCTAATCAGCTCATGTTTTATGTATGTGATGTTCAGTGCCTTCGGAAAGGATTCAGACTCCTTGACTTTTTCCACATTTTGTTACGTTACAGCCTTATTCTAAAATTGATTAAATTGTTTTTTTCCCTCATCAATCTACACACAATATCCCATAATAACAAAGCAAAAACAGGTTTTTAGAAGTTTTTGCTAATTCATTAATTAATAAAAAACTGAAATATCACATTTACATAAGTATTCAGACCCTTTACTCAGTACTTTGTTGAAGCACCTTTAGCAGAGATTACAGCCTTGAGTCTTCTTGGGTATGACACTACAAGCTTGGCACATCTGTATTTGGGGAGTTTCTCCCATTCTTCTCTGCAGATCCTCTCAAGCTCTGTCAGGTTGGATGGGGAGCGTCGCTGCACAGCTATTTTCAGGTCTCTCCAGAGATGTTCGATCGGGTTCAAGTCCAGGCTCTGGCTGGGCCACTCAAGGACATTCAGAGACTTGTCCCGAAGCCACTCCTGCATTGTCTTGGCTGTGTGCTTAGGGCCGTTGTCCTGTTGGAAGGTGAACCTTCACCCCAGTCTGGGGTCCTGAGCGCTCTGGAGCAGGTTTTCATCAAGGATCTCTCTGTACTTTGCTCCGTTCATCTTTCCCTCGATCCTGACTAGTCTCCCAGTCCCTGCCGCTGAAAAACATCCCCACAGCATGATGCTGCCACCACCATGCTTCACCGTAGTTTCCTCCAGACGTGACGCTTGGCATTCAGGTCAAAGAGTTCAATCTTGGTTTCATCAGACCAGAGAATCTTGTTTCTCATGGTCTGGGAGTCCTTTAGGTGCCTTTTGGCAAACTCCATGCGTGCTGTCATGTGCTTTTACTGAGTAGTGGCTTCCGTCTGTCCACTCTACCATAAAGGCCTGATTGGTGGAGCGCTGCAGAGATGGTTGTCCTTCTGGAAGGTTCTCCCATCTCCACAGAGGAACTCTGGAGCTCTGTCAGAGTGACCATCGGGTTCTTGTTCTCCTCCCTGACCAAGGCCCTTCTCTCCCGATTGCTCAGTTTGGCCGGGCGGCCAGCTCTAGAAAGAGTCTTGGTGGTTCCAAACTTCTTCCATTTAAGAATGATGGAGGCCACTGTGTTCTTGGGGACCTTCAATGCTGCAGACATTTTTTGGTACCCTTCCCCAGATCTGTACCTTGGCACAATCCTGTCTCGGAGCTCTACGGACAATTCCTTCAACCTCATGGCTTGGTTTTTGCTCTGACATGCACTGTCAACTGTGGGACCTTATATAGATAGGTGTGTGCCTTTCCAAATCATGTCCAATGAATTGAATTTACCACAGGTGGACTCCAATCAAGTTGTAGAAACATCTCAAAGATGATCAATGGAAACAGGATGCACCTGAGCTCAATTTCGAGTCTCATAGCAAAGGGTCTGAATACTTATGTAAATAACGTATTTCTGTGGTTTCTGTCGGTATTTATTTGCAAACATTTCTAAAAACCGGTTTTCGCTTTGTCCTTATGTGGTATTGTGTGTAGATTGACGAGGATTTTTTATTTATTTAATCCATTTTAGAAAAGGCTGTAACGTAACAAAATGCGGAAAAAGTCAAGGGGTCTGAATCCTTTCCGAATGCCCTGTATATGCACTATAGGAAACATGTCCTTACTACGACTGTGATATGTGGTTGTCCCACTTAGCTATCTTAACGATGGATGCACTAACTGGAAGTCAATCTGGATAAGAGCGTCTGCTAAATGACTAAAATGTCAAACGCTATACCCTGACCCTGCTACCATCCTGGTAGGTACTGTAAGTCCCCCCCTCCATGGGATCCAGACCCTACCCAAATCAGAGGAGATGGCTTGCTGTAGAAGGCTGGCCCGGTGAGAGCATATCTTTGCCACACTTCAGTTCAGCTTAAGCCCTTTCTCCTCACCGCCGCCTAGCAAGGTCAGTCTGTATAGAGTCTCCCACTTCAGGGTAGAAGGAAGCCTCACACTCGCTATTCTAGTAGAACGGGTTTCATAACGATCAAAGAGGACCGAGGTGCCAGGCTCTAGCTAAGTTCTGCTCTTAAGAGAGTGGAGCAATGAAGGCTGTTCTAATCTACTGTATTCTAGTATCAGTATCCTACAGTATCCTACAGTATCCTACAGTATCCTACAATAAAGAGGACTGAGATTCCGAGGCTCTGTTCTGAGTGTGGTGGAAGGAAGGTATCATCTACAGCAGGGATAGGCAACTGGATGCCCGCCAAAGGCCCTCAATCCCCACCCCCCCCCAAAACAAATATATTATAGATATATATATATAGAGAGAGATATATTTACAGATATATATAAAGAGATATATATATATTTTTTAGGAACTCAGTCGGGGTCTCAACTTACTGTTGCGAGTAGTAGTGGAACACACGAGGTGCATCAGTTTCTCTCTTGTTATGCCAGTCAGTCAATTAGCCCATGTCAGCTAACATGTTTTAGATAGCTAAATGAGTTTAGTGGCCAGCTATCTAAACTTGTTATCATGGTCGGATTACCCCCATCCCTATTGATTTTAATAGTCAGTCTCACTCAGATATCATATTAAAAACTGCAAACATTTCTCTCTGTAAAACAACTCATTTTGCTGTCTGCCCCATGACAAAATTAGTAGAATTGTAATTAGTAATAAAATTAGTAATACAATTGCAAAATCTTCTCTCCGCCCCATGGGTGGTGGATGTGGGTACGCAGACCCGCGAGCAGCTGTTCAGATATTTTGTGGCCCCCACCCCTTTCTACAGTATCCTACAGTATCCTAAAGTAACAGTAGGTCTATCCTACAGTATCCTACCATACGTATGTTACAGAATCTTACAGTATCATTCAGTATCCTAAATTAACATTAGGCATATTGCTCAGAATCCTGTATTATCCTACACAATATTATCCAACTCACCAACCCCAGGTCCTCTGACTCAGAGCAGGGTAAATTGGAGAGAGAGTACTGGTAAAGTAGTTTTTGGGAAGCTCCCCCATGAGTCTCTACCCCCCTCTTAAACCTGAGTCAGAGGACCTGGGGATAGGCTCCACTTATACAAGAGGCCTGTTTTATTCTGGAGCTGGGAAAAAGCTTTTAGACACAGATGCTGCTCTTTTGAATGTGTGTGTCTCAGAGAGACAGAGAGACAGAGAGATAGAACGACAAAAGAGAGAGAGAGGAGAGACAGAGTATATGTGAGTGTCTTGAACCCCACGAGTAACACAAGTGCAGTAGAGGTAGCAGATTATCATGATGATGCAGACAGAGAGCTGTCAGAGAGAGAGCTAGAGAGAGGGAGAGAGATAGAGAGAGGGAGAGAGATAGAGAGAGGGAGAGAGAGAGAGAGCTGTCAGAGAGAGATAGGGAGAGATAGAGAGAGGGAGAGAGAGAGCTGTGAGAGAGGGAGAGGGAGAGATAGAGAGCTGTCAGAGAGAGAGAGAGAGAGAGAGAGAGAGAGAGAGAGAGAGAGAGAGAGAGAGAGAGAGAGAGAGAGAGAGAGAGAGAGAGAGAGAGAGAGAGAGAGAGAGAGCTGTCAGAGAGAGAAATAGGGAGAGGGAGAGAGATAGAGAGCTGTCAGAGAGGGAGAGAGAGAGAGCTGTCAGAGAGAGAGATAGGGAGAGAGATAGAGAGAGGGAGAGAGAGAGAGCTGTCAGAGAGAGAAATAGGGAGAGGGAGAGAGATAGAGAGCTGTCAGAGAGGGAGAGAGAGAGAGCTGTCAGAGAGAGAGATAGGGAGAGAGATAGAGAGAGGGAGAGAGATAGAGAGCTGTCAGAGAGAGACATAGGGAGAGGGAGAGAGAGAGAGAGAGAGGGAGATAGAGAGAAAGATGGAGAGAAAGAAAGAAAGAGGTAGAGAGAGAGAGAGTAGTTGGCCTGAGTCCGTCTGTCTCTCTGTCTGGGCTAGATCCAGTGACTGAATGACGCACATCCTTTTCAAACTTCTCCTCAATGAACTGGTAGGAACTCTAAAGGGAAGCTGTTATTGAATCATCTGTGGTTGAAAGACTTGGAGAGATGGCAACATATTCAATTGAAACCAATTGTAGGGAAATTATTTTAGGAAGGGGAGAACATAGCAATCACAGACGGCCATAGAGAGATAGTACTCAATCTGCTCTACTGCTAGCCTGGGTACATCATGGCAAGGAGTGGCATGAGGGCACAAACAGACTGGTACCCAGGCTATCCTACTGCTACAATACACCAATACCTTTTCATAAGATGGTACAGTATCTACTCTCCCTTAGACAGGTGTCAACCCTAACCCTTTTAATAAGATGTTGTTTTCCCTTAGACAGGTGTCAACCCTAACCCTTTTAATAAGATGTTGTTTTCCCTTAGACAGGTGTCAACGCTAACCCTTTTAATAAGATGTTGTTTTCCCTTAGACAGGTATCAACCCTAACCCTTTTAATAAGATGTTTTGCTTCCCTTAGACAGGTGTCAACCCTAACCCTTTTAATAAGATGTTGTTTTCCCTTAGACAGGTGTCAACCCTAACCCTTTTAATAAGATGTTGTTTTCCCTTAGACAGGTGTCAACCCTAACCCTTTTAATAAGATGTTTTGCTTCCCTTAGACAGGTGTCAACCCTAACCCTTTTAATAAGATGTTTTTTTCCCTTAGACAGGTGTCAACCCTAACCCTTTTAATAAGATGTTTTGCTTCCCTTAGACAGGTGTCAACCCTAACCCTTTTAATAAGATGTTTTGCTTCCCTTAGACAGGTGTCAACCCTAACCCATTTAATAAGATGTTTTTTTCCCTTAGACAGGTGTCAACCCTAACCCTTTTAATAAGATGTTTTGCTTCCCTTAGACAGGTGTCAACCCTAACCCTTTTAATAAGATGTTTTGCTTCCCTTAGACAGGTGTCAACCCTAACCCTTTTAATAAGATGTTTTGCTTCCCTTAGACAGGTGTCCAAAGGCTAAATGTCCTAAGTGGTGACTGAATCTGAGTGAATAAGAAGTGTCTTAGTGACTTTAATTCTGTTTTCCACCCGACATACTGTTTAGTAGTAGAGTTGTCAGGGCTGATGCAGCGCGGCCACAGACAGAGACACACAGAGTGGACAGATAGAGTCAATAGGTTTCAATCAGCTGTCCTCACTCTGAATTTGATTGCATCTGGTATTGATCTCTGATGTTAGCTTGGGCCGATCGATCGGGACGGATCCAAGTTCATTGTCATTTTAAGGGGATTGTTACTGGACTGGGCTCTGGGATCTGGACTGGGCTCTGGGATCTGGACTGGGCTCTGGGATCTGGACTGGGCTCTGGGATCTGGACTGGGCTCTGGGATCTGGACTGGACTCTGGGATACTGGACTGGGCTCTGGGATCTGGAGGAGGTGACCTTGGCCCTAAGATGGTACTGAGGAGGAGGTAGAGCTTGGTGTGTTTATGGGCTGGTGTGTGTGTGTGTGTGTGTGTGTGTGCGTGTGTGTGTGTGTGTGTGTGTGTGTGCGTGCGTGCATGCGTGTGTGTGTGCATGTGTGTGTGTGTGCTTGCCTACCTTTCTGTGAAGTGAACCGGGCCCTCTGAGGTCTGTAGGAGTGGCCAGGGCCAAGATCATTAGACTTTTCCTATTAGTTCACCTTTAATCCATGTTTTGGGTTGGGAGAGGGGAGGAGAGGGGAGGAAATGAGAGGGGGGAGAGGGGGGAGAGGAGAGGGGGGGGAGGGGGGGAGAGGGGTAGTATCTGGGCTGTGCTCAGCTCATCAAGCTGAATCAATCCAGACTCTGTGCAAGACTTTTGCCAAGATCCATTCCCTATCCTGTGTGAGAGAGGCATCGTACCTGAGGAGGCTCTCCTGTGACAGGGAAGGGTGTGTGTGTGTTACAGGAAGGCTGTGTTTAATGGAAAAGGAGAGGCTTTTTAGTGGAGTGATATGAGGGGAAAGAAATGGCTGCAGTCAGCACTCTCTCTCTCTCTCTCTGCAGCTGTAACCTAATGCACTTCTCTGTGTACACACACACACACACACACACACACACACACACACACACACACACACACACACACACACACACACACACACACACACACAGACACACACACAGACACACACACAACCTGGGAGAGGCAACCAGAAAGAGTAGGGAGACCAAAATAACTCTCTTAGCCGGGTGTGGAGTCATGAAGAGCATTAATAGATCTCTTTATTGGGCTTTCTGTTCTATGCAGCTTTTAGTTTCAAGACTAAAATGTCCGGATCCGGTCTTTGAGGCCATTGAAATGAGTCCACGAGTGATTTTTTATTTTATAGTCTCTTCACTCTGTCCAGCTTGATAACAGTCATTTATAGTCTCTTCACTCTGTCCAGCTTGATAACAGTCATTTATAGTCTCTTCACTCTGTCCAGCTTGATAACAGTCATTTATAGTCTCTTCACTCTGTCCAGCTTGATAACAGTCATTTATAGTCTCTTCACTCTGTCCAGCTTGATAACAGTCATTTATAGTCTCTTCACTCTGTCCAGCTTGATAACAGTCATTTATAGTCTCTTCACTTTGTCCAGCTTGATAACAGTCATTTATAGTCTCTTCACTCTGTCCAGCTTGATAACAGTCATTTATAGTCTCTTCACTCTGTCCAGCTTGATAACAGTCATTTATAGTCTCTTCACTCTGTCCAGCTTGATAACAGTCATCAAAACAAAAGCTAGGCAGTCAGGGAGCATCCAAAATTCCAAAAGCGATGGATAGAGAATTTTTTTTTGCAGATTTTGACGCAGAGGAAATAAAATACACTTTAAGTGCGGACCTCCAGACCTCTGTGAAGACCGAATGTTGTAAGGTATAGAATCAGTTCTGTAGCAATCTGAGGCAGTCATTATCTCTTCTTGGCTACAGAGCTGTATCTATTATATAATGGTGCTCTCTCTGGCTCTCTGAAGTTGGGAGCTGAGCTGATAACTGATAAATGGACTAACTGATAGAAGTAGTGCTTCTGTGTGAGTAGACTTTGGTGTGGCTCTAACAACCTCTAGAGACACTCTGATAGGCAGACTGATAAACATCATTACTTCCTATTCTGACTCACTCACTTCCTACTTCCTGTGGCATTGGCATTCTGAGAGTTCTATCTAAACTGACTGAACACCCTGACCTGACCTGAGAGTGGACTATTCACAAAACAAGACTTTCTTTCTCTCTCTCTCTCTCTCTCTCTCTCTCTCTTTCACTCTCTCTCTTTCACTCTCTCTCTCTCTCTCTCTCTCTCTCTCTCTCTCTCTCTCTCTCTCATCTCTCTCTCTCTGTCTCAATTCAAGGGGCTTTATTGGCATGGGAAACATATGTTTACATTGCCAAAGCAAGTGAAATAAACAATAAAAAGTGAACAGTAAATATTACAAAACAATATAGACATTTACAGTGGTGTAACGATGTGCAAATAGTTGAAGTGCTGCTGTGATGGCACAATGTGGTATTTCAACCAATAGATATGGGAGTTTATCAAAATTGGATTTGTTTTTTAATTCTTTGTGGGTCTGTGGAATCTAAGGGAAATATGTGTCTCTAATATGGTCATACATTTGGCAGGAGGTTAGGAAGTGCAGCTCTGTTTCCACCTCATTTTGTGGGCAGTGTGCACATAGCCTGTCTTCTCTTGAGAGCCAGGTCTGCCTACGGCGGCCTCTCTCAATAGCAAGGCTATGCTATGCTCACTGAGTCTGTACATAGTCAAAGCTTTCCTTCATTTTCAGGTATTCTGCCACTGTGTACTCTCTGTTTAGGGCCAAATAGCATTCTAGTTTTCTCAGTTTTTTTGATAATTCTTTCCAATGTGTCAAGTAATTATCGTTTTGTTTTCTCATGATTTGGTTGGGTCTAATTGTGTTGCTGTCCTGGGGCTCTGTGGGGTCTGTTTGTGGTTTTGAACAGAGCCCCAGGACCAGCTTGCTTAGGGGACTCTTCTCCAGGTTCAGATCTCTGTAGGTGAAGGCTTTGTTATGGAAGGTTTGGGAATCGCTTCCTTTTAGGTGGTTGTAGAATTTAACGGCTCTTTTCTGGATTTTGATAATTAGCGGGTATCGGCCTAATTCTGCTCTGCATGCATTATTTGGTGTTTTACGTTGTACACAGAGGATATTTTTGCAGAATTCTCCATGCAGTCTTAATTTGGTATTTGTCCCATTTTGTGAATTCTTGGTTGGTGAGCGGACCCCAGACCTCACAACCATAAAGGGCAATGGGTTCTGTAACTGATTCAAGTATTTTTAGCCAGATCTGAATCGGTATGTCAGATTTTAGGTTCCTTTTGATGGCATAGAAGGCCCTTCTTGCCTTGTCTCTCAGATCGTTCACAGCTTTGGGGAATTTACCTGTGGCGCTGATGTTTAGGCCGAGGTACGTATAGTTTTTTGTGTGCTGTAGGGCAACGGTGTCTATATGGAATTTGTATTTTTGGTCCTGGCAACTGGACCTTTTTTGGAACATTATTATTTTTGTCTTACTGAGATTTACTGTCAGGGCCCAGGTCTGACAGAATCTGTACAGAAGATCTAGGTGCTGCTGTAGGCCCTCCTTGGTTGGGGACAGAAGGTCCATATCATTTGTGAACAATAGACATTTTACTTCAGATTCTAGTAGGGTGAGGCCGGGTGCTGCAGACTGTTCTAGTGCCCTCGACAATTTGTTGATATATATGTTGAAGAGGGTGGGGCTTAAGCTCCATCCCTGTCTCACCCCACAGCCCTGGGGAAAGAAATGTGTGTGTTTTCTACCAATTTTAGCTGCACACTTGTTGCTTGTGTACATGGATTTTATAATGTTGTATGTGTTTACCCCAACACTGCTTTCTATCAATTTGTATAGCAGACCCTCATGTCAAGTTGAGTCAAAAGCTTTTTTGAAATCAACAAAGCATGAGAAGACTTTGCCTTTGTTTTGGTTTGTTTGTTTGTCAATTAAGGTGTGCAGGGTGAATACGTGGTCTGTCGTACGGTAATTCTCTCTCCATCTCTCTCTCTCTCTGTCTCTCTCTCTCTGCCCCCCCAGACTCCTTCTTAAACATCTCTCTGGTCAGGGAATTGGTCTGTCCGTCTTCAGGTCTCCATGGTAACAGATTACATAATGTCACTACTGATGGTATTGTTCCAGGTTATGACTGTTAAGGACAGGTCTGGGGTCAGGTCTATTGTAATATGAGTTTATACGGTGCTGATTGGTCATTTCATGTAACTGACCCTAGGTCAGCCTAGCCTGGTTCATGGTTCAACATGAGCTGAAGTCAGGAGGACTTCGGTTACGTCCTAAAAGGTACCCTATTCCCTATGTAGTGCACTACTTTTGACCAGAGACTCTATGGGCCCTAGTTATAAGTAGGGATAGGGGCCCTGGTCAAAAGTAGTGTATTATATAGGGAATAGGGTGCCATTTGGGACGTAACCTTGGTGTAGATGGAATCAGCCAGACTAGAGTCAGCCAACAAAGTACAAACACAACACTGCTGGCATGAGACAAGACAGCAAGAAACACCAGTTATTTTATAGCCTTTTGGCTGAGCGATAGAGACTGAAATAACGGTCAGTGCAGGGACAAGCTGAGCTGGCTGGCTGGCTGGTTGGTTGGCTGGCTTGTTTGACTGGCTGGCATAGTGGCTGGCTTGCCGGCTGGCTGGCTGACTGACTCGCTGATTGGCTGTCTGGCTGCCTGGTTTAGTGGCTGCATTCTCTCTGTCATAATAAGGGTCTGTCTATGGTTCAGCCTCTCAAATGAATCCACTTAAGCTGGAGTGACCAGGAGTGAGATCTCAGCCAGCCCAGCTCCACCAATCACAGCCAGCCAGACAGACAGCCACACCATCTTAATACATCTAGAAACACAGTAGCTAACACACACATATGCATGCTCCCACAGATACACACACACACACACACACACACACACAAACACACACACACACAGAGTAGGATAATGTAATAGAGAAAGACAGTGGTTACCATGCAGACTGGTGTCTTCCTCTTCCTGTGTGTGTGTGTGTGGGGGGGGGGGGGGTCCATCCTCAGCCACAGACCCCTCTTATCCCAACACACACACACACCAGGGAACGACCCAGGCCCTCTTATCCCAACACACACACACACACACACCAGAGAACGACCCATGCCCTCTCATCCCAACACACACACACACACCAGAGAACGACCCATGCCCTCTCATCCCAACACACACACACACACCAGAGAACGACCCAGGCCCTCTCATCCCAACACACACACACACACCAGAGAACGACCCAGGCCCTCTCATCCCAACACACACACACACCAGAGAACGACCCAGGCCCCTCTTATCCCAACACACACACCAGAGAACGACCCAGGCCCTCTCATCCCAACACACACACACACCAGAGAACGACCCAGGCCCTCTCATCCCAACACACACACACACCAGAGAACGACCCAGGCCCCTCTTATCCCAACACACACACCAGTGAACAACCCAGGCCCCTCTCATCCCAACACACAGACCAACTGGCTACAATACTGTGAGTCACATTTACTGTGCTAAGCCCTTACTTACCACTTACCACTAACTAAGCACTGGCACCAAAGCATAACACTCTCTCCATCTGCCCTAGACTTCATCTTAATTACACTTTACCTTCATAAATTATTTTTACCCTGCATGTCCGCAATGTTTAATTTTCCCTTGAGCCGTGAAAAGTGCAAACGCTTAGTAAATCTGACCCTAAAAGTCTCTGGTTAACTGAACATTAGATTAATAGTGATTACTGAAATACATGATTGGAATGCACATTATTGAGTTAGCATCATCATGGCTTGTAATATGGCTGTGAGGAGGGGCTGTGTGTTGTGTGTGTGTCAGTGTGTGTGCGTGTTTGTGTTTGTGTGTGTGTGTGTGTTATGTGCATCGGAAATTGTTTATTAGTTTGACAATACTGAGGATACGAAGAGGTAGGACGCAGACGCAGGAATCAAGAGATGGATGAGAGACGGAGGCAGGATAGGACCCCCCAGATCCTTCCTTTCTCCGGTATGGTGCATCCTGTAGAGAGTGCATCGGCCTTCACATTCTGGGATCCTGGGCGGTAGGACAGAATAAACTGAAAGCAAGTAAGAAATTGGGCCCACCTGGCTTGACGAGAGTTCATCCGTTTCGCTGCCCGTATGTGCTCCAAATTCCGGTGGTCAGTGAGAATCCGGAATGGATGGACTGCGCCGTCCAGCCAGTGTCTCCATTCCTCCAGAGCGAGGACCACCGCCAACAGCTCCCTGTCTCCAACTCCATAGTTCCTCTCTGCGGGGGTAAGCTTTTTCGAGAAAAAGGCACAGGGATACATTTTCTCTGGCTTACCTTGCCGCTGGGAGAGGACCCCACCCACGCCCTCCTCAGATGCGTCCACCTCCAGGATGAAAGGACGAGTTGGATCTGCGTGTTTTAGGAGGGGTGCTGTGGTGAACCTCTCCTTCAGCCTCTTGAAGGCAGCGTCAGCCTCAGGGTTCCAGGCCAGCTCTGAGGCCCACCCTTAAGGAGAGAGGTGAGCAGGGGCGGCTATGGAGCTGAAGGACCTAATGAAACGGCGGTAGAAATTTGCGAAGCCCAGGAAGCTCTGTAGGCCCTTGATGGTGGTGGGGACTGGCCATGACCTGACGGCGTCCGTCTTCGCTCTTTCCATGAACACCCACTGAGGACTGATCCTGTATCCCAGGAAGGAGATGGCCTGTTGGTGGAATTTGAATTTCTCCCCCTTCATCAACAGGCTGTGTTCCCGGAGGCGGAGTAGGAACGCTCGGACGTCCCTGATGTGCTCCTCAAACGTAGCCGAGTAGATCAGGATATCTTTGATGTACACCACCACCTGTCTACTCAGTAGTATGTATGTCTCGGAACACGTCATTGACGAAGGACTGGAACACGGAAGGTGCGTTGGCGAGGCCGTAGGGCATTACGCAGTATTCATAGTGGCCTGAGGTAGTGCTGAATGCCGTCTTCCACTCGTCTCCTTCCCAGATTCGGATCAGGTTTTAGGCACTCCTCAGGTCCAACATGGGAAAGTACCGGGCCCCTCGCAGCTGCTCGATGGCCGACGGAACCAGAGGGAGGGGGTATCGGTACTTGGTGGTGACTGCGTTCAGCCCCCGATAGTCAATGCACGGCCTCAGTCCTCCATCTATTTTGGCCATGAAGAAGAAGCTGGCGGAGGCAGGAGAGGTAGAGTGTCTGATGAACCTCTGTTTCAGGGTCTCCGCCACATACTTCTCCATGGCCTCAGTCTCCGCTATGGAAAGGGAGTAAATGTGACTCTTCGGGGGGTGTTGTCCCTCCAGCAGGTCAATGGCGCAGTCCCAGGGCCTGTGAGGAGGGAGACACTTAGCCTTGGAGGCAGAGAAGACATCGGAGAGATCTGCGTACTCACGTGGAATGTTGGGCTGGAGGGAACCGAGTACACGACACAACCAACCACCGGCAGGCAGGTCCTCCGGCATGAGGGGGACCAGGCTGTGATCCTCTTGGTGATCCAATTGATGGTGGGGTTGTGTAGTCTGAGCCAGGGCAATCCCAAGACGTTCCGGTGAAGGGGTGACGTGACGATGTGGAAGGACAGCTCCTCGTGGTGCTCCGGTAGTGTGGGAATGGTGATGGTGATGGGGAGAGTGACGTGCGTAATGGTGCCTGATCTGAGTGGTTTATTGTCCAGCGAGGTGACGTGTAAGAGAGAAGGCAGTGGCACGGTGGGCAACCACCATTCAGAGATCGATAAGGTTCCCTGCTGATCTGG
>NW_028159769.1:0-16933 GCF_964263955.1 Coregonus lavaretus | reverse complement strand
CTGAACAAGCCAGATGCTATTTTTAGGCAGTCTGACAAACCTCCAAAGTTCATTTACATACTGTATCAAGGGTTGACAGAGGCTTTTCCCGATGACACAAAACATGTAAAACAGAAATGTGAGGAAGACCTGGTAGAAGCTATTGATGATGATGAATGGATACAGATATGTTTGAATTCCCAGTCATGTTCATATCATCTCAGACACAAATTACTGCAGTTCAAGACCATCCATAGAACATACTATCTACCAGTGAAACTGAATTTCATGCACTCAGAAATGTAATTCCTCTGCTGGAGGTGTAAAACACAAAAGGGGACATATTTGCATATGTTATGGTCTTCTGAAGGCTGGCTGAATTCTGGCAAAGAGTATGTTATTTTATCTCATCATGTCTACAGATTCGCCCTTCTCCCTGTTTTTGTTTGCTTGGAAATGTTGATACTGGAGACATATCTGAAGAAACTGTGTAACCAACCAAGCATGTACAGTGCATTCGGAAAGTATTTAGACCCCTTGACCTTTTCCACATTTTGTTACAGCCTTATTCTAAAATGGATTAAATAGTTTGTTTTCCCCTTACCAATCTACACACTATACCCTATAATGACAAAGCAAAAACTGGTTTTTACAAATTGTATCAAATGTATTAAAAATAAAAATTGAAATATCACATTTACATAAGTATTCAGACCCTTTACTCAGTACTTTGTTGAAGCACCTTTGGCAGTGATTACAGCCTCTAGTCTTCTTGGGTATGATGCTACAAGCTTGGCACACCTGTATTTGGGGAGTTTCTCCCATTCTTCTCTGCAGATCCTCTCAAGCTCTGTCAGGTTGGATGGGGAGCGTCGCTGCACAGCTATTTTCAGGTCTCTCCAGAGATGTTCGATCGGGTTCAAGTCCGGGCTCTGGCTGGCCACTCAATGACATTCAGAGACTTGTACTGGAGCCACTCCTTTATTGTCTTGGTGTGTGCTTAGGGTCGTTGTCCTGTTGGAAGGTGAACCTTCACCCCAGTCTGAGGTCCTGAGCGCTCTGGAGCAGGTTCTCTCTGTACTTTGTTCCGTTCAGCTTTGCCTCGATCTTGACTAGTCTCCCAGTCCCTGCGCTGAAAAACATCCCCACAGCATGATGCTGCCACAACCATGCTACAGCGTAAGGATGGTGCTAGGTTTCCTCTAGACGTGATGCTTGGCATTCAGGCCAAAGAGTTCAATCTTGGTTTCATCAGACCAGAGAATCTTGTTTCTCGGTCTGATATTCCTTTAGGTGCCTTTTGGCAAACTTCAAGCGGACTGACATGTGCCTTTTACTGAGGAGTGGCTTCCGTCTGGCCACGCTACCATTAAGGCCTGATTGGTGGAGTGCTCAAAGATGGTTGTCCTTCTGGAATGTTCTCCCATCTCCACAGAGGAACTCTGGAGCTCTTTCAGGGTGACCATTGTGTGCTTGGTCACGTCCCTGATCAAGGTCCTTCTCCCCCGATTGCTCAGTTTGGCCAGGTGGCCAGCTCTAGGAAGAGTCTTGGTGGTTCCAAACTTCTTTCATTTAAGAATGGAGGCCACCGTGTTCTTGGGGACCTTCAATGCTGCAAACATTTTTGATCAATGGAAAATGGATGCACCTGAGCTCAATTTTGAGTCTGATAGCAAAGGGTCTGAATACTAAATAAGGTATTTCTGTTTTTCATTTTTAATACATTTGCAAACATTTCTAAAAACCAGTTTTTCCTTAGTCATTATGGGGTGTTGTGTGTAGATTGATGAGGAAAATAATTATTTAATCCATTTTAGAATAAGGCTGTAACGTAACAAAATGTGGAAAACGTCAAGGGGTCTGAAGACTTTCTGAATATTTTACATTTTAGTCATTTAGCAGACGCTCTTATCCAGAGCGACTTACAGTTAGTGCATACATATTTTTTTTTCATACTGGCCCCTCGTGGGAATCAAACCCACAACCCTGGCGTTGCAAGCGCCATGATCTACCAACTGAGCTACACGGGGCTGTATAGTGGCTAAGAAATGCATTGCCATTAATTGGAAGGTTGGTTGTCCTCCGACAATGTCAAGTTATGTATCACTAGATTTGATTCATTACAATATTAAGGGTATACTGGGCAACTTTTATAAGGTCTGGATGCCTTATATGGAATATAGTTCGACTAAAGGAGTCGGTATTGAAAACTTGCCCACGTCAGCGGAGATACCTATTTAGGCAATCCCTAGGTGCTAGGCTGCTCAGTCCTGGCCCTGGGGGTCTGCCGTCCTGTGGGTTGTCACTCTGGCCTTATACACCCGAAACAAATAATGAATGTTTCACTAAGATCCTAAAGCTGAGTGGGGTGTGTTGGGTTGGGGCGCTGCACGGTGGTGGATCCTTAGGGACAGGACAGGGCGACTCAGCTATATTGTGTGCAAGTAAAAAGAGCTCTACAGTCCTATTAGTCCTATAAGATTAATTATGTGGGGGATTTTCTGTTTCTGTGTGTTAATGTATATTTGAGGTGTATGTGGGTTTTTTAGTTTTAGTTTTAGTTTCCAAACGTTTACCTTGCGAATAAAAAATAATTAAGGTGTGTTGGTAGAGAGTTGAGTTATTGACTACACTGGTGGGGGTCGGGCGTGCAGGCGGCTCGGGCTGGCTGGTCGGTCTGGCTGAAATTTGATATAGAGGATTTCTTAACAAAGACAATCAAAAGTCTTTGTATTTTTTAAAGAGTTGTTCTTTATTAGGCTATTGGTTAAAGGTGCAACACATTATGTATGTATGTATGTATTATTGAATTACCTTTGATCTAGTTCAGTCTTATTAATCACTTAAACATATTTAATAATGATATCTTACCTAGCTTGATGACTGTGGGCATTTTTGCTTACTTTTTGTTCTAAATAGAGACGGCATATTGTATTGTGTAAAAATGCAGGAAATTAGCTTTAGATTTAGAAATTCTGGGGGAGGACCCCAAGACCCCCCACCAGGTTATGTCCCCACCACTTCTAAAACCAAAGTGGCGCCCCTGCAAGGAGCTATCATCGTTAAGCAACATAATAGATGCAAAGCATTGAATATTTACATTCATGCACTGTAAAATGAATTTTGTAACTTTGCTCCAGAAGCATTTACCTGCAGGGCACTCCCACATCATATGAAGGAATGTGCCTACCTGATTTAGGGGACACAGTGAACAGTTGGGTGTTGGGGCCAATTTCATCGTAAAACGTTTCCTTGGTGTATACAGTCTATGAACAAACTTAAAATGTATAAGTTGATGGTTTGGATTACAGGGGCCAAGGTCATATTTTTCCATATTCTGTTCCAGTTAAAGGGTTGTTCAGATTCAATTAGATCTATGGACCATACTTTTTAATGGCTAGCTCAGAATGAGATTTCCAAAAGTTATTTATATATTATAAGGATCAGTCCTTTTGGGAGCCCCGATTATTTATTTATCATTGGAAGTTCGGGAATTGAGTATCCCACGGGACTACATAGGCCAGCATAGCTGACCTAAATTGTAACTATAGAAAGAAGGAGTTGCCTGGTAATGTGTATGTATCTTTCAAATCTTGGAATGTTCTCAAACCATTACTGTCCATGATATCGGTAAGGGTACGGATTCCACATTTGGACCATTGGGGGGAATAACGCAAGGCATTATTGGGAAATATTTGAGTATGTGCATGCCATTTTGATTCCCAGCTACATTGTTTCCACATATAAATTGTGTGAGCAATAATAGGACCAAAGCGTAGTTTACATTGTTTAAAATTGTTTAACATTTTAGTCATTTAGCAGATGCTCTTATCCAGAGCGACTTACAGTTAGTGAGTGCATAAAGGAAATGAGTACATTTTTTTCATACTGATCCCCCGTGGGAAACGAACCCGCAACCCTGGCTTTGCAAACACCATGCTCTACCAACTGAGCTACACAGGACTATATCAGTGAAGACCACCTCTTCCAGGCCAATAGGAGACACCATATTTCTCTTTATACTCAGCCAGGGGGCAGAATAATCATGTCTAAACAAATTTAGGATGGGGCGAAATGCTAGTGCCTGGAAATACAATTTAAAGTTTGGTATGGATAGTCCTCCTACGTCTTTCCCTCTTTGTAAGTTTGTTAATTTTATCTGTGATTGTTTACCTTGGTATATACATTTTGAAACTACACTATGAATTTTATCCCAATAGCCAGAAGTGGGAGCAATGGGAAGCATTGTACAACAGAAATTCAGCCATGGCAATATATTCATTTTGACAATAGATATTCTGCTGGTTAAAGCAACTGGGATATTATTCCATCTACTGAGGTCAGAATTAATTGATTTGAGCATTCTGTTAACATTTCTGGCAACAGTTTTATCTAAGGAAGGAAATATACAGTGCATCCACTGCTCCAGAGTCCAATGGCGGCGAGCTTGGCATTGCGCATGGTGATCTTAGGCTTGTATGTGGCTGCTAGGCCATGGAAACCCATTTAATGAAGCTCCCGACGAACAGTTCGTGCTTACGTAGCTCTCAGAGGCAGTTTGGAACTCCGTAGTGAGTGTTGCAAGTGAGGGCAGAAATTTGATGAACTGACTTGTTGGAAAGGTGGCATGCTATGAAGGTGCCACAATGTCACTGAGCTCTTCAGTAAGGTCGTTCTACTGTAAATGTTTGTCTATGGAGATTGCATGGCTGTGTGCTCGATTTTATACACCTGTCAGCAACGGGTGTGGCTGAAATAGCCGAATCCACTAATTGGACGTGTTGACCACATAATCTTTCATATACACTATATATACAAAAGTATCGAAACATTAACACTGATTAATATTTGTTCGTATTTGAGTGACATTTGCATTAAATGTGGGTTTCAAAACATGCTCCAAGGTCAAATAAATGCCCCCAATGCGAATCACTTTATATGGAATAAATATTGGCTTAGAGCAAGATCTATTCTGGGTGCAGTAGAAAAAGTAATGCAGGGAACACTCAGTAGGGTCTGTAAAATGTATATATAGTATGGTGTCATTTCATGGGGCTCTGAATAATACGGAGTGTTGCTGGCCTTTTACTCCACCCATTTCCACTGGCAGCCACATCACATCACATGTGCCACATCACATCACATCACTACAGAAAACCGCTAACCATAACAACAGTGCAGGGTAAGCTCACTGAATTAAGGACAACTACACTCAAAAATCTAAGTTTCTTCTATTTTTTTTACCAGACCTCAAAAGTCATCCCCTGATTTGAACACAGAAAAATAACAAAATGAGATTTTCTATTAAAAAAAGTTTTTTAAAAACTGGGGGAAACCAGAAAAATGGGGGAAATTCGAAAGCTGGAAAAACAAAACCAAGAAAACAGAATTTGGGAAAAAACGGAAGAAAAATTGGTGACTGCACTTTAGAGTCTGTGTCATCCTGCAGCACAGCATTTTGGGGGAAGTTGAGGTAAGGTCAAATATTGACTATGCACCCAAGAGTGAAAGAGGTTGGGCCATCCTAGAAAAGTTTTAGTGAAATATAATATATACAATTTTGCAGACACTTTTATCCAAAGTGACTTACAGTCATGTGTGAATACATTTTTACGTATGGTGGTCCCGGGAATCGAATCCAATATCCTGGTGTTCATTTACTCTACCAAGATGCATGATAGGGTTATAAATGCTTTAATGTGATTTATAAGGCCTTTATTAAGCATTGTTTGTGCCACCCTTTATAAAGCACAGGTTTATGTCACATTTGACATTAGTGGTTATGTCACAGAGTTATGCCACATTTATGAACCTTTATAAAGCATGACATACGTTATAGATGTGTAACACATTTATGTAGTGTTTATGAAGGCTTTATGAAGCCTTTATAAGCTGCACGTCATTTAAAGCGGGACCCTTTATTTTAAGGGTCCGTAATAAACCATTTATAAGGCATTTATAAATTGTGTGTTCACCTAGGGCTGTTGCGGTGACCATATTACCTCCACACTGGCAGTCATTAGTCATGACCGCAGAACAATTCCATGTGACCGCTGAGTCACGGTAATCTCCTCTGATGCACTCTGGACATGTGTTGGTAGTGCCTTGATAAGTTCCTTTCCTGAGGATGGCTCACTCCTCACAGTTCTGGGTGACTTTAACCTCCCTACGTCTACCTTTGACGCATTTCTCTCTGCCTCCTTCTTTCCACTCCTCTCCTCTTTTGACCTCACCCTCTCACCGTCCCCCCCTACTCACAAGGCAGGCAATACGCTTGACCTCATCTTTACTAGATGTTGTTGTTCTACTAATCTCACTGCAACTCCCTTCCATGGCTCCGACCACTACTTTGTATCCTTTCTCTCTCGCTCTCCTCCAACACTACTCACTCTGCCCCTACTCAGATGGTAATGCGCCGTCGCAACCTTCGCTCTCTCTCTCCCGCTACTCTCTCCTCTCCCATCCTATAATCTCTTCCCTCTGCTCAATCCTTCTCCCTCCAATCTCCTGATTCTGCCTCCTCAAACCTCCTCTCCTCCCTTTCTGCATCCTTTGACTCTCTATGTCCCCTATCCTCCCGGCCGGCTCGGTCCTCCCCTCCTGCTCCGTGGCTTGACGACTCATTGCGAGCTCACAGAACAGGGCTCCGGGCAGCCGAGCGGAAATGGAGGAAAACTAGACTCCCTGCGGACCTGGCATCTTTTCACTCCCTCCTCTCTACATTTTCTTCCTCTGTTTCTGCTGCTAAAGCCACTTTCTACCACTCTAAATTCCAAGCATCTGCCTCTAACCCTAGGAAGCTCTTTGCCACCTTCTCCTCCCTGCTGAATCCTCCCCCCCCACCCCCTCCCTCTCTGTGGATGACTTCGTCAACCATTTTGAAAAGAAGGTTGACGACATCCGATCCTCGTTTGTTAAGTCAAATGACACTGCTGGTCCTGCTCACACTGCCCTACCCTATGCTTTGACTTCTTTCTCCCCACTCTCTCCAAATGAAATCTTGAGACTTGTGACGGCCGGCCACCCAACAACCTGCCCGCTTGACCCTATCCCCTCCTCTCTTCTCCAGACCATTTCCGGAGACCTTGTCCCTTACCTCACCTCGCTCATTAACTCATCCTTGACCGCTGGCTATGTCCCTTCCGTCTTCAAGAGAGCGAGAGTTATATTATCAGGTAGAACAGAAAACCAGTAGGCTCTTGACCTCGTAGGGTAAGAGCTGAATACCCCAGGTCTAGCCTGACATTTACATTTAAGTCATTTAGCAGACGCGCTTATCCAGAGCGACTTACAAATTGGTGCATTCAACTTAGGATAGCCAGTGGAACAACTACCCTTTTTTTATTTTTATAAAATAAATCCAGAGCGGGGGGGGGGTGTAGAAGGATTACTGTTATACTCCAAAAATTAAACAAATTCTAGTAATGGCCTTGTAGTGTGGACTGTGCTATTATGCATACTGGATGGACTGGTTACCTTATGCTAAGCTCCAAACTTTCTCTAGGCGATGCTGTTGGTTCATTGATTGTTCAGGGTGTCTTAGAGAGTTAGCCTACAATTATAATGAATTTGTATTTGATTTTGAATAGCCTAGTAATAGGGCCTTATATATATATATATATATATATATAATTAATAGGCTGACATTACCTTGAACTACAGAATATCTCACCACTGTGCGTTTCCATCTCCTTTGCTCTCTCTCCTTCATTCCTTTCTTGAGCACGCAGACATAGAGACAGTTTAATGAAATATGTTTAGTTGGGAAAACATGTTACTATCGATGTTCCCGAACAGATTTCATTTGGTTTCCCAAATTGAGCACTGAGTAGCTGCAGGAACAGGGTTGGAGACAGTGGTGTGTATTAATGGTTTCAAAGGAAGCCTGGCTTCCCCAAAAAATGTACCAGGAAAAAAACATAAAATAATTTATATATTTTGTCTCTGTGTTTCATAAAAGAACAGTGAAGGCATGTGACCCACCACCTAGATTCGGTATTATGTAGCAACATTTTAAATTGTGTTTTTTTACATTGGATAAAAGTAGATTATCAGAGCCAGTAAATGGTACATCATACACTGCAGTTGAGGAACAATGGGAAAGTAATTCTGCTTTGAAAGTTGATAACTTTTGAGAAAATGGCCGTGAATGTTTAGGTACACTTACTGGAGAGCTCTTCTTTGTCTACACCCATTCAGAATCGTTCACACCCTCTTAAACCTTAGCCCCTACCATCTCTTTAAGGATTCACATGTGAGGTAATGTGCTAAACAGATTGAATACGGTAGTGTAGTTAACAACCAAAGATTAAGACTAAAAGTGGTGAAAGTAGTTGCAAAAATACACTTTATCTAGTCCTTGGCCTATATCCTAATCTGACTTTGATGCAGATCATGTTGTTCTTCACATTACCGTCTCTGGTAAACACACACTATATCAAATAAAATTGAAGTTTATTTGTCACATGCACAGAATACAGAAGGTGTAAACGGTACAGTGAAATGGTTATTTGGATAGTGGAGTCTTTTGTTTAGACAAGTAGCTAGAACCATAATCCAAACTCATACTATCATGCACCATGCATGAATCTGCAGGTAGCTAAAGCTAACCAACTAGGTTCAATGTTAGCTAGCTAGATAACATTAGGCTATAACTAGCAATGCAAATGGATTTCTGAGATACTAATAATATTACAACATAGATCATATATGTAATGTTAACTAGCGAGCCAGCCAGCTAACGTTAGCTAGCTAGCTAACAGTACGCTTTAACTTGCAATGAAAACTACTTTTTGACCAAATTTGAAATGTATAACATTTGAAAATGTAGCTAGACTCTTACCCGTATACATGGATGAACGCTTCTCCCTCTCTGTCATGGATGCCATTGTTGCCCTTAGTTTGAAGATGTAATCCGGAGACAGGTGTTTTATACAACAGCCTTCTGTGTTCTCTTTTCGACTCTCTCCGCATTTGGCAATCATCTCTCCGCTTCCACCGGGCATTCCTCTGATTTCAAAACTCGGTCAACTTCTTCTGTGACAACAACACTGTTGATCGCCGTTTCTTCCCCCTCACTGTCATCAGAAGACTCTACAATGTTTAGTTCAATGAAAATGCTTTTACCTAAATCTGGGATTTCCTCATCGTCTGATTCATTTTCAGAGTCAGAGAGAGTCAGCATGGCATGATCGTCCTCCAGAAATTAGTCCATCACAACTTTTCCCCACTGATCTTTGTCAATGCAACACTTTTTCAGTTCTTCATGATACTGTATCTTTAAAAAAAATCAGCATTAGAAAGTAGTTTCTTAAAGTTCTCTGTTTGGCTCAGTTGGTAGAGCATGGCGCTTGCAATGCCAGAGTTGTGGGTTCAATTCCCACGGGGGACCAGTACAGTGAAAAAAAAAGTGTGAAATGTATGCACTCACTACTGTAAGTCGCTCTGGATAATAAGAGTGTCTGCTAAATGACTTAAATGTAAACTATCTGAGAACATTCCAAATATCAAACCAGTTGGAGAATGTTCCTAGAACATTATTGAAGTTAAATGTAACTATGTTTGAACTTTTAGGAAATGTTCTGTTAAAGTAATGAAATGCCAAGAAAATAATGTTTTTTTTGTCAAGTTCCTTAAATGTGCTGTGAGTGTTCCAAAGCCAAGCAACTATACTGCACCATTCCCAAAAAGTTGTGAAAAGGTTGTATGCAAAATAACCATAGGACAACCACGCTCTTACCAAGCTCTAAGAAACATAGGGTTTTCAGAACGTTATTTGCTAGTTGGGTTGTGCCTAATAAAACTGAGTAAAAAAAGAAAACGGCTTCAGGGCCATGGACAGCTATGCGAGCCATCACGGAGAAAAGTGCTCACCTCGATCTAGCACCGGCGGGGCCGCGCCCTGTGTTGCTTGCTAATAGGTAGCCTCTTTTAGAATCAGGAGTGAAATACTTACACACTTGTAGCTAACATGTAGGCTCAACATTCCTAAACAGTCCCATTACAAGTCAGAATGTTGAACAAACTTCATTTGAACTTACTTAACCTGTTGTCTGCCGATTTTGTCCCTATGTAATCTGATACAAAATATACACAAGGAAGTGTTATAAACCCAACTTTTAGTATGCTGGTCTGTATATCGGTTAGTTTTTCTGGTTTTTATTTTAATACTGTTGCAATTCCCAAGTGACAAACACTTGCACAATACGGCCGAGCTTAACCTAACCATAGACCTAACAGCAAATACTTCCAGTTGATTGCGAGGAAACGTGCTTCGGTCAACTACGTTCGGTTACATTAGGCTATTGTTGACATATTGTGCATCACGTGCAATGCGTCAAGTGATTGAAAATACAAGCGACAGAACCTACCGGCGCCGCAAGAAGTCAGGTAAACAACACTTTCCTGTGGATACTATATCTCCACCTCCTACTGCCAAAAGGACCAACAGCATGTACAACCGGTAAAGTAAGTGTAAATATTATTTTATTCAACATTCTGGCTTGTAGAGACTATTGCATATTTTTTTAAGGGCGACTTCGGTCAGACTGAAAATCCATGGACTAACCATGGTAACAGTCTGATGTTTAGGCAAGCTAGTGGGCTATTAAGCCTATGTGTTTGACATGGGCCGGAGCAGGTCTGAGAGCAGAGGGTGAGAGAGTGCCATGTTCTTTATTTTATATTGTTCCCATTCCCTTTTTGTCAAGTTTAGAATAGTAAATTAATAGAAAATAGAAGTGGGAGACTATTGCGAGCACTGTTCCAGATCACTTGATATCCACCACAAGGGGGAGAGAAAAGGAGAGGGAGAGAGAGAGAAATGGGGAGAGGGACAGAGAGGAGGGAGAGAGCGAGACCCGACTCAACTCAAACTAAGCTGTCTATCTTACAGCAGAGCATGTGTCCGAATCCAAACCCCCAAAACTTGAGCGCACCGCTCAAGCACACAGCTTACAAAACAGAGCTGAGAGCTCTCCATGCAGAAATCGGGCCGGTACCACCCAACTAGAACCTCCCACCAATGCAGACAAACATTCTAAATAATTGTTCAATAAACCATAACACAACAAAACAACTGTGTTCAAGAAAAGAAAAAGCACAGTTGACAAATTGCATGCTAGCAGATACCCATAGACTTCCAGTCTTTGCGGTAATGCTAGTTAGTATTGGCATGCGAAACTACCTCTAACTTGCTTCACACTGAACACAGATACATAAAAAGGGTGTCCACTAGTTCACCTGACTCTGGTGAGGTTGATAAAGGGCCTTATTGCCAGAATATTGAAGCATCCCTTTAAGAAACAACGTTCTTCTGTGGGAATTTCAGTACTTCAGCATAACATTTTCAGCAGGTTTCCTCATGGTTCTATTTAAAGTCACATTCTCTGAACATAATTTTTTTGGTGAAAAAAATGAAAACAATAGTAACGTTCAAAGAACGTTCTAAGAATGTTATTTAAAAACATCTACATTCCGTTCTCAGCGTCGACAAAAATCTCTCTATCCTCTATCTTGTTAGGTGTGTTCAGGTGTGTTGGCCGTGCACAGTAATTGGCCACACCTGCTAGTGCTTGTTTCCTTCAAAATGGTGTGTGTTTGAATACACTAAAATAAACAGCTTTGTATGAGTAAAAAAAAAAGGATGCTAGCTAGCTATCGTAGTTCTGAGTCTGTCTGACTAGTCTGAGGCCAGACGAGATGAAGGAAGGCAAACTGGCGATGGCTCGAGTTTGAAGTGGAGGGAGTACAGGGCTGAGCATGTCTCTCGAGGAGGCTAAAAATAGATTTTGGTTTAGAAAAGTTGAATATTTTCAGAAAGAGTGGGGTAATTGGATAAGGGAGGAGGATTGGAAGGAAAGAGAGAGTAGGTTGAAAAGACTGAGGGAGGCAGAGGATGGGATCTGTTGAAGCTAGCAATAACAAGGGAAGATTGGTGTCAAGTTCAAACAGAGTGAGCCGGACGCCATTTTGAGTTCTGGAAGTGAAATGGAAGGGGTAGAATGTGTTGTGAGGAGCTTGGAGCCCGAGCCTTGCATTGATGGACATGGTTATGATAAAGATAAGTTTGGTCCAGTGGGAGTGAGATTTTTGAAGAGGGTGGAAACAGGCCTTTTGGCTGATCCATGGTTGGTTTCAGGTTGGGTGGAAAAGGTGGTGGATGCTGTTGAGTCGTGATGGTAACCCGAAGTGGACTTGTGATGTTTGTGTTTCTTCAGATCAGAGGGAGCAGTCGGTCTGTGCGATGCAACTTGGGGAAATACCTGTATCTTGCTTTGCGCTTAGGTAGAGGGCACCATTGAAGGGAGTGATTTCTGGGGTAGCGTAAGTGTGGAGGTGGAACAATTGAAGTTGAAGATTCCTGGTGTTTGTGACGCCCGCCGTTTGGTACGACGCAGACCTGGTGGTGAGCGTGGTGAAACAGAGGATCCACTGTCAGTCCTTTTGAGTTTTGAGTCAGAGTCTGTACCCGACAAGGTCATGTTAGGATATATTAGCTTTTGTGGCAAATCCACTGCGCTGTTTCAGGTGCAACGTTTATGGTCATGTCACAGCAGTGTGTAGGAGGGAGATTCCAAGATGTGGGAAGTGTGCAGGAGGGCATGGGATAGAGGACAGTGTAATTTCAGTGGATAGAGTTGTGTGTGTCAACTGTAGGGGTGCACATGTTACTGGGGAATCGGAAGTGTCCGGTGTGAGAGAGGCAGGTTGAGGTGGCTAGAGTCAGGGTAGTGCAGAAGCTGTCGTATGCTGAGGCTGTGAAAAAGGTAGATTCTGAGAGGATCCCTGTGAATAGTAGATCTTTGCCAGCACAGAGGGATAGGTCAATGAGTGATGGATGCTTCAGTAAGGTTGGCTTCTTAGCGTTCATAGCATTGGTTATCAACTGCACTGCAGAAATGGAACGTAAATCACAGAAAATAGATGTTGTGGTGGCATCTGCAGAGAAGTACAGTGCATTCGGAAAGTATTCAGACCCCTTCACTTTTTCCACATTTTGTTACGTTACAGCCTTATTCTAAAATTGATTAAATAGCATCAATCTACACACAATACTCCATAATGACAAAGCAAAAACAGGTTTTTGCACAAGTGCAATGGATCTATGCTATAGTTCAATTGGGGGCGGTTATTCAAAATATTGGATGCCAACTGCCGTTAAACCTCACTGAAGAAGATGAAGAGTTAAAAAAACATGGCATGCTAGGTCCATCCTGGTGGCGCAGTGGACTAATTCTATGGATAGAGAACAAAATATCATATGTTTGAATCTCACTGACGCCGCGCCACAAGAAAAAAGAAATGTGTTTTCTCTCATCTTGCTGATATCCCTAGCCCTTCCTGGTTGAATCTTCTCTCTACTTCTGATTGCACCATATCCACCACTTCAAAGAACTCGCATATCCACCTGAGGTCTCCTGCTTGGGTGCCACCACTTCGGTCTCCATTATGTGGCGATAGCAGGCTGGGGGGCGTGTTGTCTGTGGGCATCTTGAGGCCGATTTGGGTAGCACGTGCTGTCACCTTGGTCATAAATATAATTAATATTTGAATCAGGCTGTCATTGTTATAATGTTTTTTATTTTTTAAATTTAACTTTTTCATTATTGCTTATTTTATTATCATTGTTTTTATTACATGTCATATTATTACATTATTATGTGTCTTGCATGTGTTTAAACCTTGTGTTGTCTATGTGTGTCATTCATTTAGTTAAATTGTATTTTAATACAAACCTTGGCTGTCATTTCCTCCACGACGCGTCATCTCTCAGTAAGTACAAATTCCAACAACTCTTCTGCAGGTGGTGCTGCCGTTTTGCCATTTCACCACACACCCCAAGCACCCCTACTTCCCATTGCTATGGGTAAGGGTTATGGTTAAGGTTAAGGTTAAGGTTAGGGTTGGTATAGGGGTAGGGGTTAAGGTTAGATTTGGGGTAGGGTAGGGTCGTCCCAAGGATTCCGGATAGCACGAATCCTTTGCAGTGGCAATTTTAGCATATCAATCTTGGTGGGGCAAACTCCCAAAAAATTTTGGGATGCATGCCAGCAAAGACACTACACAACACAACACTAAACATACATTAATTCCACTATAACGGTGACAAACTGTGCCCACAAACTGTTAGGGCCTACATAAAGCTGTCCCGACAGCGGAGCTTTCCTTTCAGCACCACGGAGTGAATCCTTACTACCGCTACACCTGGCTATCAGCGGAGCCTTGTCTGGCAGCGAAACAGTTAATTCAGCCTCATTTACTGCCTAAAACCATACCTGATATGGCTGACTTGCTTAAATAAATATGGTTTCTACTGACTCATTGTGGATTTGTGTAACTCAATAAAAACCGCATTCTCCTTCAATAATAATGAATGCCAACATGAGTTTTGACTTTTGAACCATACGCAAAGATTAGTACATTCATGTTCAGTAAATTCATGTTTGTTCTTATATCATTAACACTTAGCTCTAAGTATAAGCAAGTGCATGCAAACGAGCTGCGATGAGATAGGCTTTCGTTCAGCACTTTCAAAATGGACACCGACAGAAATTCAGATAGATATTAGTTCAGATAAATTCAGCAAGCTGTGGAGGCCTTATCTTTTCTCTTCTTTAAGTCACCACTGAAAGAGAGAGAGGGAGAGAGAGAGAGAGAGAGAGAGAGAGAGAGAGAGAGAGAGAGAGAGAGAGAGAGAGAGAGAGAGAGAGAAAGACGCGGTTAACTTACCATTTGAAGTATTTTATTAAGCCTATGTGGTCTAAAAAGGAAGGAAAATACTATCACAAGGATCCACTTTTATAGACAATAGGCCTATACCCATAGACGCAGGAAGTAGGGGTGCTGAGGGTGCTGCAGCACCACCTGAAAAATCTGAATGAAAAAAAATATATATATGTATAATTTTAGTATCCCCTCCTCGTGGAGAAAAGAACATGAGCTAATTATAATACAGAAAGTAAGCAAAACAAATAAATGCATCATTCCAACATTGCCTAAAATGGTGAATAAGATACTAATGAGAGAGACTTATATAGTGGGGAAAAAAAGTATTTAGTCAGCCACCAATTGTGCAAGTTCTCCCACTTAAAAAGATGAGAGAGGCCTGTAATTTTCATCATAGGTACACGTCAACTTTGACAGACAAAATGAGAAAAACTAATCCAGAAAATCACATTGTAGGATTTTTAATGAATTTATTTGCAAATTATGGTGGAAAATAAGTATTTGGTCAATAACAAAAGTTTCTCAATACTTTGTTATATACCCTTTGTTGGCAATGACACAGGTCAAACGTTTTCTGTAAGTCTTCACGAGGTTTTCACACACTGTTGCTAGTATTTTGGCCCATTCCTCCATGCAGATCTCCTCTAGAGCAGTGATGTTTTGGGGCTGTCACTGGGCAACACGGACTTTCAACTCCCTCCAAAGATTTTCTATGGGGTTGAGATCTGGAAACTGGCTAGGCCACTCCAGGACCTTGAAATGCTTCTTATGAAGCCACTCCTTTGTTGCCCGGGCGGTGTGTTTGGGATCATTGTCATGCTGAAAGACCCAGCCACGTTTCATCTTCAATGCCCTTGCTGATGGAAGGAGGTTTTCACTCAAAATCTCACGATACATGGCCCCATTCATTCTTTCCTTTACACGGATCAGTCGTCCTGGTCCCTTTGCAGAAAAACAGCCCCAAAGCATGATGTTTCCACCCCCATGATTCACAGTAGGTATGGTTTTCTTTGGATGCAACTCAGCATTCTTTGTCCTCCAAACACGACGAGTTGAGTTTTTACAAAAAGTTCTATTTTGGTTTCATCTGACCATATGACATTCTCCCAATCCTCTTCTGGATCATCCAAATGCAGTCTAGCAAACTTCAGACGGGCCTGGACATGTACTGGCTTAAGCAGGGGGACACGTCTGGCACTGCAGGATTTGAGTCCCTGGCGGCGTAGTGTTTTACTGATGGTAGGCTTTGTTATTTTGGTCCCAGCTCTCTGCAGGTCATTCACTAGGTCCCCCCGTGTGGTTCTGGGATTTTTGCTCACCGTTCTTGTGATAATTTTGACCCCACGGGGTGAGATCTTGCGTGGAGCCCCAAATCGAGGGAGATTTTCAGTGGTCTTGTATGTCTTCCATTTCCTAATAATTGCTCCCACAGTTGATTTCTTCAAACCAAGCTGCTTACCTATTGCAGATTCAGTCTTCCCAGCCTGGTGCAGGTCTACAATTTTGTTTCTGGTGTCCTTTGACAGCTCTTTGGTCTTGGCCATAGTGGAGTTTGGAGTGTGACTGTTTGAGGTTGTGGACAGGTGTCTTTTATACTGATAACAAGTTCAAACAGGTGCCATTAATACAGGTAACGAGTGGAGGACAGAGGAGCCTCTTAAAGAAGAAGTTACAAGTCTGTGAGAGCCAGAAATCTTGCTTGTTTGTAGGTGACCAAATACTTATTTTCCACCATAATTTGCAAATAAATTCATTAAAAATCCTACAATGTGATTTTCTGGGAAACAAAATCTCAATTTGTCTGTCATAGTTGACGTGTACCTATGATGAAATTTACAGGCCTCTCTCATATTTTTAAGTGGGAGAACTTGCACAATTGGTGGCTGACTAAATACTTTTTTCCCCCACTGTAAGCAGAACATAGGCTGTTCTTACATTATTTTCCCTGCACACCAAGTCATTAACATAGGATAAATAACGGGGGGATAAAAGAAGACAATGAAAGCTTTTACAATATTCGACCATGACATTTCTCTAAAACTGGCTATAGGCTACATGTGCACCACCAAGTCAGAACAGTGTAGGCTATGTTCTGAGGAGGAGAGGGATCAAATTCTTAGGGTGAGACACAGCTTATTACACAACATACACTTAGTATTACTTTCTTAGCTACAGTATACATACAGTATCTCCCTGGCATATGACATAATTTATGCAGCAGCATACA
>NW_028159770.1:0-30000 GCF_964263955.1 Coregonus lavaretus | reverse complement strand
TTGCCCAGCGACAGCCCCAAAACATCACTGTTCCAGAGGAGATCTGCATGGAGGAATGGGCCAAAATACCAGCAACAGTGTGTGAAAACCTTGTGAAGACTTACAGAAAATGTTTGACCTGTGTCAATGCCAACAAAGGGTATATAACAAAGTATTGAGAAACTTTTGTTATTGACCAAATACTTATTTTCCACCATAATTTGCAAATAAATTCATTAAAAATCCTACAATGTGATTTTCTGGATTTTTTTCCTCATTTTGTCTGTCATAGTTGACGTGTACCTATGATGAAAATTACAGGCCTCTCTCATCTTTTTAAGTGGGAGAACTTGCACAATTGGTGGCTGACTAAATACTTTTTTTCCCCACTGTACCTGCTCCTCATAGAGAGAGAACCGTAGCACCATACACCCAGCAGGGGGCAGAAGAGAGACAGCGGGAAAGAGGGAGGAAAAGGGAAGGAAAGGAGGAAGAGACTCACTGGGGCCATTTGAGTCTCTGTATTCAAAGTCTTGAATTCTAGAATTCTCTGTTCTATTCTCCATCCAACAGTTCCCCTGAGCTGCACCTCACCACCCCACAACCCATCTACGCTCTGCAACCATGTCTGCTGTTATCTTCGAGTGGAGAGACCATGTTACTGTGTTGGGTGTTACTGCTTCTCTATCAAAGATGCAGGAAGGATGGATGTGGGCGAGGCGTGAGAGAGAGTGGAGTGGAGCAGCTAGGGAGGACTGGAGCGACAGACAGACATATGTAGGAAGTTTGACAGCAGATAAGAGGTCCTCGCTCCAAGCCTTATCTCAGTCATCATAAGGCCCTCTCCTGGGATGGGACTTTATCTCTGTCATTCAAGACGCAGAGCCAGCTTTGACTCAGGCTACATTTGATGCATCAATAACCTGTTGATAGTGTTTGGCTTGGAGTGTGAACCAGGTTGTATCTCCTCCTGTGGAATATGTATTAGGGTTTAGCCATGATAAAAGATACTAGCACTGACTTTCAGAAATAAGATATGTACATATGCTGCTGCCAGAGGTTGATTGGAATGTAGTCTGGTGCGCTCGCAGCAAACTGAATAAAGAAGTGATTTATTGCCTTTTATCAGAACATGGAGCTTGGTTATTGGATATTCTGTTTCCTAGGCTTAGTTCCATTGACCGTGTGGAAGGCTCAGAGAGAGAAAGAGAGGAAGCCATACGGCAGATGAAGAATGAGAGCTCAATTTCCGCTCTCTGCCATCGACTGTGTTCTCCATCAATGCCCCTCTGTCCCAGTGTACCACACTGCCACCGCTCGGGCCGGGTGGGGGGTGGGGGTGGGGGGGTGGGGGGGCAAAGGCCTCTCTCTCCCACTGTCACTCGACATTTACATAAATGTCCCTTTTCCCCCAACTGTGACATTAGCATAAACCCTCCTTCTGTGTGAAAACTGATTCAGAGCGTTGACCCTAAATGGATGCTGTTTAGCTCAAAGAGGGTTGTTCTGGGAGAGCCAGACAGGGCTATATTTATCAGTGGGAAAGAAGAAATAGACTTCCTCGACATTTTCATTTACTGAAGTTACACACAGCAGTTGAATCACATTTCCCCACACAGAAATAAATGACACACCTCAGTCTCGTACTGCATCACATGGTTCTGCACACGAGTCCTGAGTAAAGGCAAATAGAATACTAATTATTGAACTACAGTCTGCAATGTGGGCGCTTCTCACTCTTCGTTCGCTCTTCTCCTCATCCTTCACAACCAACCAGTCTCTTCATTTTTCCATGACTTGCCTGTTCGTGTCCACAGTGGTCAATCTGTCTGTTCTCATTCAACGGGCTCCTCCAGCCTCTGACAGGATGTGACATGGCTCTCCCTGGAGTAGCTGCCTGCATGCCCTGCTGTAACAAGGTGTAGCTATGAGACAGCAGTCACTATGAGGAGTAGTGGTACGAGTCCTTGACACAACACACGGCTCTAAAAGTCAAGTGTTCCTCCTCATCCTACTCCTTCTCCTACTTCTTCTTCTCCTTCTCCTTCTCCTTCTCCTTCTCCTTCTCCTCCTCCTTCTCCTTCTCCTCCTCCTCCTCCTCATTCTCCTTCTCTTTCTCCTTCTCCTTCTCCTTCTTCTCCTCCTCCTTCTCCTCCTTCTCCTTCTCCTTCTCCTTCTCCTTCTCCTTCTCCTTCTCCTTCTCCTTCTCCTTCTCCTTCTCCTTCTCCTTCTCTTTCTCCTCCTCCTTCTCCTCCTCCTCATTCTCCTTCTCTTTCTCCTCCTCCTTCTTCTCCTCCTTCTCCTCCTCCTCCTTCTCCTTCTCCTTCTCCTTCTCCTTCTCTTTCTCCTCCTCCTTCTTCTCCTTCTCCTCCTCCTTCTCCTTCTCTCCTCCTCCTTCTCCTTCTCCATCTCCTTCTCCTTCTCCATCTCCTTCTCCTTCTCTTCTTCTTTCTCCTCCTCCTTCTTCTCCTCCTTCTCCTCCTTCTCCTCCTTCTCCTTCTCCTCCTCCTTCTCCTTCTCCTTCTCCTTCTCCTTCTCCTTCTCCTTCTCCTTCTCCTCCTCCTTCTTCTTCTTCTTCTTCTTCAACATCATACTCTATCTAACAGACTTATAGAGACCCATCATACTCTGTCTAACAGACTTACAGAGACACATCATACTCTATCTAACAGACGTATAGAGACCCATCATACTCTGTCTAACAGACTTACAGAGACCCATCATACTCTATCTAACAGACTAACAGAGACACATCATACTCTATCTTTCAATCAATCAATCAATTTTATTTTATATAGCCCTTCTTACATCAGCTAATATCTCGAAGTGCTGTACAGAAACCCAGCCTAAAACCCCAAACAGCTAGTAATGCAGGTGTAGAAGCACGGTGGCTAGGAAAAACTCCCTAGAAAGGCAAAACCTAGGAAGAAACCTAGAGAGGAACCAGGCTATGAGGGGTGGCCAGTCCTCTTCTGGCTGTGCCGGGTGGAGATTATAACAGAACCATGCCAAGATGTTCAAAAATGTTCATAAGTGACAAGCATGGTCAAATAATAATCAGGAATAAATCTCAGTTGGCTTTTCATAGCCGATCATTAGAGTTTAAAACAGCAGGTCTGGGACAGGTAGGGGTTCCATAACCGCAGGCAGAACAGTTTAAACTGGAATAGCAGCAAGGCCAGGCGGACTGGGGATAGCAAGGAGTCACCACGGCCGGTAGTCCCGACGTATGGTCCTAGGGCTCAGGTCTCTCAGTTGGCTTTTCATAGCCGATCATTTAGAGTTGAAAACAGCAGGTCTGGGACAGGTAGGGGTTTCGTAGCCGCAGGCAGAACAGTTGAAACTGGAATAGCAGCAAGGCCAGGCGGACTGGGGGCAGCAGGGTGTCATCATGCCCGGTAGTCCTGACGTATGGTCCTAGGGCTCAGGTTCTCAGAGAGAAAGAGAGAACGAGAGAATTAGAGAGAGCATACTTAAATTCACACAGGACACTGGATAAGACAGGAGAAGTACTCCAGGTATAACCAACTAACCCCAGCCCCCCGACACATAAACTACTGCAGCATAAATACTGGAGGCTGAGACAGGAGCGGTCCGGAGACACTGTGGCCCCATCCGAAGAAACCCCCGGACAGGGCCAAACAGGAAGGATATAACCCCACCCACTCCGCCAAAGCACAGCCCCCGCACCACTAGAGGGATATCCCCAACCACCAACTTACAATCCTGAGACAAGGCCGAGTATAGCCCACAGAGGTCTCCACCACAGCACAAACCAAGGGGGGGGGGGTCGCCAACCCAGACAGGAAGATCACGTCAGTAACTCAACCCACTCAATTGACGTACCCCTCCCAGGGACGGCATGAAAGAGCACCAGCAGGCCAGTGACTCAGCCCCTGCAACAGGGTTAGAGGCAGAGAACCCCAGTGGAGAGGGGAACCGGCCTGGCAGAGACAGCAAGGGCTGTTCGTTGCTCCAGCCTTTCCGTTCACCTTCACACTCCTGGGCCAGACTACACTCAATCATATGACCTACTGAAGAGATAAGTCTTCAGTAAAGACTTAAAGGTTGAGACCGAGTCTGCGTCTCTCACATGGGTAGGCAGACTGTTCCATAAAAATGGAGATCTATAGGAGAAAGCCCTGCCTCCCGCTGTTTGCTTAGAAATTCTAGGGACAATTAGGAGGCCTGCGTCTTGTGACCGTAGCGTACGTATTGGTATGTACGGCAGGACCAACTCGGAAAGATAGGTAGGAGCAAGCCCATGTAACGCTTTATAGGTTAACAGTAAAACCTTGAAATCAGCCCTTGCCTTAACAGGAAGCCAGTGTAGGGAAGCTAGCACTGGAGTAATATGATCAAATTTCTTGGTTCTAGTCAGGATTCTAGCAGCCGTATTTAGCACTAACTGAAGTTTATTTAGTGCTTTATCCGGGTAGCCGGAAAATAGAGCATTGCAGTAGTCTAATCTAGAAGTAACAAATGCATGGATTAATTTTTCTGCATCATTTTTGGACAGAAAATTTCTGATTTTTGCAATGTTACGTAGATGGAAAAAAGCTGTCCTTGAAACAGTCTTGATATGTTCGTCAAAAGAGAGATCAGGGTCAAGAGTAACGCCTAGGTCCTTCACAGTTTTATTTGAGACGACTTTACAACCATCAAGATGAATTGTCAGATTTAACAGAAGATCTCTTTGTTTCTTGGGACCTAGAACAAGCATCTCTGTTTTGTCCGAGTTTAAAAGTAAAAAGTTTTCAGCCATCCACTTCCTTATGTCTGAAACACAGGCTTCTAGCGAGGGCAATTTTGGGGCTTCACCATGCTTCATTGAAATGTACAGCTGTGTGTCATCCGCATAGCAGTGAAAGTTAACATTATGTTTTCGAATAACATCCCCAAGAGGTAAAATATATAGTGAAAACAATAGTGGTCCTAAAACGGAACCTTGAGGAACACCGAAATGTACAGTTGATTTGTCGGAGGACAGACCATTCACAGAGACAAACTGATATCTTTCCGACAGGTAGGATCTAAACCAGGCCAGAACTTGTCCGTGTAGACCAATTTGGGTTTCCAGTCTCTCCAAAAGAATGTGGTGATCGATGGTGTCAAAGGCAGCACTAAGGTCTAGTAGCACGAGGACAGATGCAGAGCCTCGGTCTGACGCCATTAAAAGGTCATTTACCACCTTCACAAGTGCAGTCTCAGTGCTATGATGGGGTCTAAAACCAGACTGAAGCATTTCGTATACATTGTTTGTCTTCAGAAAGGCAGTGAGTTGCTGCGCAACAGCTTTTTCTAAAATTTTTGAGAGGAATGGAAGATTCGATATTGGCCGATAGTTTTTTATATTTTCCGGGTCAAGGTTTGGCTTTTTCAAGAGAGGCTTTATCACTGCCACTTTTAGTGAGTTTGGTACACATCCGGTGGATAGAGAGCTGTTTATTATGTTCAACATAGGAGGGCCAAGCACAGGAAGCAGCTCCTTCAGCAGTTTAGTAGGAATAGGATCCAGTATGCAGCTTGAAGGTTTAGAGGCCATGATTATTTTCATCATTGTGTCAAGAGATATAGTACTAAAACACTTAAGTGTCTCTCCCGATCCCAGGCCCTCGCAGAGCTGTGCAGATCCAGGACAGCTAAGCCCTGGAGGAATACGCAGATTCAAAGAGGAGTCCGTAATTTGCTTTCTAATGGTCATGATCTTTTCCTCAAAGAAGTTCATGAATTTATCACTGCTGAAGTGAAAACCATCCTCTCTTGGGGAATGCTGCTTTTTAGTTAGCTTTGCAACAGTATCAAAAAGAAATTTTGGATTGTTCTTATTTTCCTCGATTAATTTGGAAAAGTAGGATGATCGAGCAGCAGTGAGGGCTCTTCGGTACTGCACGGTACTGTCTTTCCAAGCTAGTCGGAAGACTTCCAGTTTGGTGTGGCGCCATTTCCGTTCCAATTTCCTGGAAGCTTGCTTCAAAGCTCGGGTATTTTCTGTATACCAGGGAGCTAGTTTCTTATGACAAATGTTTTTCGTTTTTAGGGGTGCAACTGCATCTAGGGTATTGTGCAAGGTTAAATTTAGTTCCTCAGTTAAGTGGTTAACTGATTTTTGTCCTCTGACGTCCTTGGGTAGGCAGAAGGGGTCTGGAAGGGCATCAATGAATTTTTGTGTTGTCTGAGAATTTATAGCACGACTTTTGATGCTCCTTGGTTGGGGTCTGAGCAGATTATTTGTTGCGATTGCAAACGTAATAAAATGGTGGTCCGATAGTCCAGGATTTTGTGGAAAAACATTAAGATCTACAACATTTATTCCATGGGACAAAACTAGGTCCAGAGTATGACTGTGGCAGTGAGTAGGTCCAGAGACATGTTGGACAAAACCCACTGAGTCGATAATGGCTCCGAAGGACTTTTGGAGTGGGTCTGTGGACTTCTCCATGTGAATATTAAAATCACCAAAAATTAGAATATGATCTGCTATGACTACAAGGTCTGATAGGAATTCAGGAAACTCAGAGAGGAACGCTGTATATGGCCCAGGAGGCCTGTAAACAGTAGCTATAAAAAGTGATTGAGTAGGCTGCATAGATTTCATGACTAGAAGCTCGAAAGATGAAAACGTCATTTTTTTTTTTGTAAATTGAAATTTGCTATCGTAAATGTTAGCAACACCTCCGCCTTTGCGGGATGCACGGGGAATATGGTCACTAGTGTAACCAGGAGGTGAGGCCTCATTTAACACAGCAAATTCATCAGGCTTAAGCCATGTTTCAGTCAGGCCAATCACATCAAGATTATGATCAGTGATTAGTTCATTGACTATGACTGCCTTTGAAGTGAGGGATCTAACATTAAGTAACCCTATTTTGAGATGTGAGGTATCACGATCTCTTTCAATAATGGCAGGAATGGAGGAGGTCTTTATCCTAATAAGATTGCTAGGGTGGACACCACCATGTTTAGTTTTGCCCAACCTAGGTCGAGGCACAGACACAGTCTCAATGGGTATGGCTGAGCTGACTACACTGACTATACTATTGGCAGACTTATAGAGACCCATCATACTCTAACAGACTTATAGAGACCCATCATACTGTAACAGACAGACAGAGACCCATCATACTCTATCGAACATACTTACAGAGACCCATCATACTCTATCTAACAGACTTAAGGAGACCCATCATACTCTATCTAAAATACATACAGTGACCCATCATGCTCTATCGAACATACTTACAGAGACCCATCATACTCTATCCAACAGACCTACAGAGACCCATCATACTCTATCTAACAGACTTACAGAGACCCATCATACTCTATCAGACAGACAGAGACCCATAATGTTCTATCTAACAGACTTATAGAGACCGTCATACTCTATCTAACAGACTGACGGAGACCCATCATACTCTATCTAAAAGACATACAGAGACCAATCACACTCCATCTAACAGACTTACAGAGACCCACCCTACTCTATGTAACAGACTTACAGAGACCCATCATACTCTATCATACTGACATAGACCCTTCATACTCTGTCTAACAGATTTACAGAGAACCATCATACTCTATCTACAGACTTAAAGAGACACATCATACTCTATCTAACAGACTGACGGAGACCCGTCATACTCTATCTAACAGACTGACGGAGACCCGTCATACTCTATCTAACAGACCTACAGAGACCCATCATACTCTATCTAACAGACATACAGAGACCCATCATACTATATCTAACAGACTTACAGAGACCCACCCTACTCTATGTAACAGACTTACAGAGACCCATCATACTCTATCATACTGACATAGACCCTTCATACTCTATCTAACAGACTGACAGAGACCCATCATTCTCTATCTAACAGACTTACAGAGACCCATCATTCTCTATCTAACAGAATTACAGAGACCCATCATACTCTATCTAACAGACTTACAGAGACCCATCATACTCTATCTGACAGACTTATAGAGACCCATCATACTCTATCTAACAGACTTATAGAGACCGTCATACTCTATCTAACAGACTGACAGAGACCGTCATACTCTATCTAACAGACTTATAGAGACCGTCATACTCTATCTAACAGACTTATAGAGACCCATCATACTCTATCTAACAGACTTATAGAGACCGTCATACTCTATCTAACAGACTTATAGAGACCGTCATACTCTATCTAACAGACTTATAGAGACCGTCATACTCTATCTAACAGACTTATAGAGACCGTCATACTCTATCTAACAGACTTATAGAGACCGTCATACTCTATCTAACAGACTTATAGAGACCGTCATACTCTATCTAACAGTCTTATAGAGACCCATCATACTCTATCTAACAGACTTATAGAGACCCATCATACTCTATCTAACAGACTTATAGAGACCCATCATACTCTATCTAACAGACTTATAGAGACCCGTCATACTCTATCTAACAGACTTATAGAGACCCGTCATACTCTATCTAACAGACTTATAGAGACCCATCATACTCTATCTAACAGTCTCACACACGCTGACTGATTGTTTTCTCTCATTCAATGATGGTTCTCTTTCTATCACTTGTGCAATAACTGACCTATGTTTCTCTCCTTCACACTCACTTTCCTTCTCTACTCTCTCTCTCTCTCTCTCTCTCTCTCTCTCTCTCTCTCTCTCTCTCTCTCTCTCTCTCTCTCTCTCTCTCTCTCGGGTTCACACGCATGCATGCATGCGCACACATTCACACGCACGTGTGCACATACACGTACACACACACACACACACACTGATCTCACTCCCTCTTTCTCACAGTTTGTGATGGACATTAGGAAGTGTGTTTGGTGGGACTGGATACTTTTCCCTCCCAGGCCCTTGTATAAATAGTTAACCACAGTATTAAATCGCTTTACTATTGAGAAACATGGAAAGCATTCTAGTGTGCTGAGGATAAGTCGATATTCAATTATCCCAGGCAGACATTCATGGTGACTGTTTATCAACAGCTCATTTTAATTTCACACCTCTGGCACACTTAAATACACTTCCCATTAATAGTATCAAACTAGTGAACGAACAAACAACAACAACATTGGGGGAAGTTAGGACAGTAAGTAAGCAGACCTAGAGAGAGAGAAGAGAAGAGAAGGATAACTATTCCTGGTTAGAGGGTTATATGGGAGTCTGCCCTAGAGAGAGAGGAGAGAGGAGAGGGGGAGAACTATCCCTAGTTAGAGGGGAGTCTGTCCGTTGGGTTCACTCATAGTACCATAATGCATGTCTGACATTATTTTACATTAGAGACAGAGGAGGGCTATGTGTTTGTGAGATACCATGATTATACATCCTCAACGTATCTGCTCTGTTATTGATGTCTATCTGAGACACAAGCTGACCCTTGACCTCTGGAATCATTCCACAGCCTAGCGAATGGAAGCCCCGCCCCAACCTGGTGTCAGGACAGACAGAGGTTTCACACACACTGCCCCACCATGTGAACGATAGGCAGACATGCTCAAATGTCAGACGCAACAGACCAAACCTGGGCTGATGAGACAGTTCACAATTATTATATAAAGAGGCTGTTCTCATTGCTCTGATGCTGATGGTCACACTGATTCATCATGGCTGTTTGTGAAGCTATGAACAGAGTTTGAACAGAGATTATAATCTAGTTACGCTGAATTGTGATATTAATCTGTGTACCGTATGAGTCAGAAACATGCCATGCCATATGACCATCCTCCCCAGTGAATTTCATAAAAATTCAAATTGTAAAACATTAAAACAATTTCATTTTTAGAATAAAACTATACTAAATATAATCACGTCACCAAATAATTGGTTAAAACACACTATTTTACAAAGAAGGTCTACAGTAGCCTCAACAGCACTCAGTAGGGTAGCACAATGGTGTAGCCGGAGGACAGCTAGCTTCCGTCCTCCTCTGGGTACATTGACTTCAATACAAAACCTAGGAGGCTCATGGTTCTCACCCACTTCCATAGACTTACACAGTAATTATGACAACTTCCAGAGGACGTCCTCCAACCTATCAGAGCTCTTGCAGCATGAACTGACATGTTGTCCACGAAATCAAAGGATCAGAGAATAAATCTAGTACTGAAACCATAAGCTACAGCTAGCTAGCACTGCAGTGCATAAAATGTGATGAGTAGTTGACTCAAAGAGAGAGAGAAATACAGTAGTTGAACAGTTTTGAACAAAAACATTTCTTCCAAGATGAAGGAGAAGCAAGAGAGAAATAGAGATAGAGAAAGATTTCGTCTTTTTTTTTTCACTTTCAGTTTCACTTACTTAGCTAGCAAATGCAGCTAGCTAGTTTAGCCTACTGAAACACCCTGCTCAAACAGAGGGATGCTATGTTAGCTAGCTAGCTATGAATTTCCAATACAACACAGGAACTCTTCCAAGTCAAGGTAAGCTTTTGGTTTTACAGATGTATTACCACCGGGGCCCGCCGGTGTAACTGCTTACTGACTGTACACTGTAACATTACTGCATGATTGTAGCGGCTTTACTAACGTGTTAGTTCTATTAGCTATGCTGACTATGACGTTACTTTAGCTAATATGGTGACAACGATGTAGGCTGTGTGTAGCGGTTTGGCTTGGAAAGGTTTTTTCGCCTGGTCACATACAGCTGATGTGTTGTGCATTGAAGTCCACAAGCGAAGGGACAAGGTGAGAGGATGAGAGCGCATAGATGCAAGAAGGAATACAACGTGGCTGCTATGAAAGTGAACTGTGTTTACACGTGATCAGGGGTGTATTCATTCCGTCGATTCTGTTGAAAAACGTTTCTTAAACGGAAGCAAACGGAACAAAACAGGGATAAACATACCTGAATTTGTCCAATAGAAACTCTCGTTTGCAAATGTTGGACTAATGATAGGGAAAATTTGAGTATCATGTAGTAGCCTAAACCTATCGCTGCTACATTGAACTGGGTGAATGAAATATGAATGACAGTCATCCAATATGCTGTAATAGAAATAAGGCCATGCTCATGAAAAAGAAAATCGTCCTCCCTCATCTTTAAACGGCACTGACCACCACTGACTGTATGTCATATACTGTATGTCAGGGCATGACAAAAATCAACTAATGTGCTAGTGACGGAACAATAGTGAAAACTTTTTCTAAGTGTTCGTGACAATGTCCTGCTGGTGGTTTAGAGACATCCATCATTCTGCACTCTACCTTAGAGTTAGCCTGCGGTAATAGACTACACTGGTCCTCTCTGACTTTCTGTCCCCATATTTTATACTCACCTCTCCACCTCTGTCTCTCTCGTGTGTCCTAAAAAATATATTTTTTTAAATCACGGACCTGCTGCAATACCTCCGCGGACCCGTAGGGGGGCGCAGACTCCAGTTTGAAAACCCTTGATCTACATAGAATGCAGTCATTAATTAGAATGAACTGCCCCAAACCGCATCAGGGCTGCTCTGTCATTGAACAGCCACATACTTCATTATTTTTTTATTATATCCCTTGCTTCTCTTTCTCTCTCTCTCTCTTTCTGTTTCTCTCACTGTGTACAGGGTTTAGGGTAGACTACCACAGCACAGGGATTTCATATAGTACATGTCTCCTGCCCTAAGGCCAGACTAACTGGTAAGCTACTACAGTACCTGAGAGGCATAGAGTAATGATCTATAGAAGCACCAGCAGCTGCACCACATTTAATTTACAAGCTTCATTTCAAATTAGGGTGTGGTGGAACTGCAATAACTTCGCAGTGAAACTGTGATCTTATGCCGCGTTCACGTGCTAGTCGGAACTAGGAAACCCGTTATAGAAACATGAGCTCAGAGTTTCCCACTTGAAAGTACCAGAATCAACCAATAAGAAGCTCTACGCAAATAACTTGGATGTTATCATTAAACCAATCGGCGCTGTCTGTGATACAGACTCCCTGGTCTCGCCCTGGCCATGCCTTTGTCTGCCTCTGCATTGTGTGAATACCAATGAGCAACACTGACATGCTTGTTATGTTTATCTCCCTGACTTTGTTCACAGACACAGAATGTGTTTCGCTACTGGGAAATAGACCTGTTTAACACTGCTAATAGATTCAGTCCAGATGTATGGTTTGATCAGGGTGTTACAGAGGTGTGCTGAATTGTAGCTATTTTTATTTGTTAATTTTTTATTTAACCTTTATTTAACTAGGCAAGTCAGTTAAGAACACATTTTATTTACAATGACGGCCTACACCGGCCAAACACGGACGACGCTGTGCCAATTGTGCGCCGCCCTGTGGGACTCCCAATCATGGCCGGATTGTGATACAGCCTGGAATCGAACCAGGGTCTGTAGTGACGCCTCTAGCACTGAGATGCAGTGCCTTAGACCACTGCTATGTTGAGAAGGGTTAATGATTTATCTCGCTATCTAAAGGCATACACATCCAAATCTCTGTGTTTCATAAAACCGCCTATCCCTCCAAATAGGAATTGATCTGGGTGTGTTTGTTTGTTGGGCTTAGAGATAAATCTCAAACTTGTAATCCTTTGGAGCAGTTTTTGATCAAAGACATAAGCCCACAATGTTCTCTTGCTGAGGCTCAACTGTAATTCTCCCAGCCTCTCCTTATTTGGGGGCTGTGCCTCTCACTGTCTGTTAGTCCTCTGCTAAGTTTGTTTTCAGGGTTGACATGTTTTCCTCTTGGCCCTCCCTTTCATTTCTTCCAATGTGGGGGTGAGTTTTCCAGGGACAAAGGATGAATATATAATGAATAGAAAGAGAGGGTGTGGGAGTGATAGAAAAACACTGTGTGTGTGCGTGTGTGTGAGAGAGAGAGGGTGAGAGAAAGCAAATGTAAGACCATAATTAGGGACAGATATTTCCCTCAGACCCACAAAGAATTTAAAAACAAATCCAATTTTGATCAACTCCCATATTTATTAGGTGAAATACTACAGTGTGCAATCACAGCAGCAAGATTTTTGGCCTGTTGCCACAATAAAAGGGCAACCAGTGAAGAACAAACACCATTATAAATACAACCTATATTTATGTTTATTTTCCCTTTTGTACTTTAACTATTTGCATATCATTACAACACTGTATATAGACATAATATGACATCTGAAATGTCTCTATTCTTTTACTACTTTGTGAGTGTAATGTTTACTCTTCATTTCTGATTCTTTATTTCACTTTTGTTTATTATCTATTGCACTTGCTTTGGCAATATAAACATGCTTCCCATGCCAATAAAGCCCTTTGAATTTAATTGAGAGAGAGAGAGAGAGAAAAAGAGAGAGAGAGAGAGAGAGATAATAGACATAGAGCACTTGACAAGTGTTTGTCACAGGGACCAACACTACATCCAAGCCCAGAGAGAGGGAAAAACAAGCTTTGCATCTTCCCTAAGTCATTACAGGCTGTCTGTAGGATGTGGGATACATGATGAGGTATTCTGTCACCCCCCCCCCCCGGTGCTGCAGCACATGGTACGTTCCATTTAAAAGGGTGCATGTCATCTCTGTATGCGCTGGGTCCTCTCATAGAGCAGCTGCTCACAGCACTTTCCCTCTCCGCCTGCTGTGTTTGATCTCTTTCGCGCTCTCTCTCTCTCTTTCTCTCTCTACTGCACTCACTTTCTGTATTTGGCAAAACACACAAATCAGGGACAGGAGGATACTGACTGTATGCAGTAACAAGTAGACACACCATCTCTGTTCTGGCTAAACGGAGGGGAGTTAAGAGGCTGATGGCATTTTTATGTGTGAAGTAAACTGTGAGAGAAGAGGAGGCGGAGGAGGAGAAGAAGAAGAGAGGGAGAGGGAGAGGGTCTCAGTCTCTTCATCCCCTAATGCTCCACTTGACACCATGCTGTTCTGTGTGGGTTTGGTCCTCAGGGGAAAATCCTTAAAATGATGGAAGACAACAAGCAGCTGGCTCAGAGGATCGATGGGGCCATCCAGTCTGCCAGTCAGGAGGTGACCAACCTGCGCTCGGAGCTGTCGGCCACCAGCCGTAGACTGGCAGAACTGGGGGCCAGCAGCCCCCCCTCGCCCCTGGAGAACAACCATCAGCACCACCAGCACAACCACCACGACCATGACAGCCTCCGCTACCGGGGTGAGTTACACACCGTGAGTGTGTGTTTAGGGGAAGTATTTGGGGAATGCGTAACTGGACAATGGGATGACTAATCTCATTCCACCGTTCCTCCGCTAACTTATTCCTCCTCTGGATAACTGACATCACCCTGATAGGGATAGGGGAGTAGGAGAATGGAACCAGGTCAAGGAGGGGCTGGTCCTGGTCTGCTTTCCCAGGCAGCGGTGGAGTCTCTGTGTGTTTCGCTGGGGCTATGCATCCCCTGGCTCTGGCTCCGTCCTGGCTCTCTCTCAGTCTGTGTTAGCCCAGAGAGAGGAGAGTTGCTGCCAGCCACTCCAGCATGAGTCTGGCGTCACATCACATTGGCTTACAGAGGGGTAATGTGGAAGCATGTGGTTGATCAGGATGATATGGTCATTGTCATGTTGCTTCATTCACGTCATGGCAGAATGTAGGTACAAGGCACTAAGCACTAGGCTGTAGGCACTAGGCTGTAGGCACTAGGCTGTAGGCAGCAGGCACTAGGCACTAGGCGCTAGGCTGTAGGCTGTAGGCACTAGGCTGTAGGCACTTGGCTGTAGACAGCAGGCACTAGGCATTAGGCACTAGGCACTAGGCTGTAGGCACTAGGCACTAGGCACTAGGCCCTAGACACTAGGCACTAGGCACTAGGCACTAGGCACTAGGCACTAGGCACTAGGCACTAGGCTGTAGGCACTAGGCACTAGGCACTAGGCACTAGGCACTAGGCACTAGGCACTAGGCACTGGGCGCTAGGCGCTAGGCGCTAGGCACTAGGCTGTAGGCACTAGGAACTAGAAACTAGGCACTAGGCTGTAGGCACTAGGCTGTAGCCACTAGGCACTAGGCACTAGGCACTAGGCACTAGGCACTAGGCAGCAGGCACTAGGCACTAGGCTGTAGGCACTAGGCAGCAGGCACTAGGCACTAGGCACTAGGCACTAGGCTGTAGGCACTAGGCACTAGGCACTAGGCTTTAGGCACTAGGCACTAGGCTTTAGACACTAGGCTGTAGGCACTAGGCACTAGGCACTAGGCACTAGGCACTAGGCACTAGGCACTAGGCACTAGGCTGTAGGCACTAGGCACTAGGCTGTAGGCACTAGGCACTAGGCACTAGGCTGTAGGCACTAGGGACTAGGCAGCAGGCACTAGGCACTAGGCACTAGGCACTAGGCACTAGGCACTAGGCTGTAGGCACTTGGCACTAGGCACTAGGCTTTAGGCTTTAGGCACTAGGCACTAGGCTGTAGGCACTATGCACTAGGCACTAGGCACTAGGCACTAGGCTGTAGGCACTAGGCACTAGGCACTAGGCACTAGGGACTAGGCACTAGGCACTAGGCTGTAGGCACTAGGCACTAGGCAGCAGGCACTAGGCACTAGGCAGCAGGCACTAGGCACTAGACACTAGGCACTAGGCTGTAGGCTCTAGGCACTAGGAAGCAGGCACTAGGCACTAGGCACTAGGCTGTAGGCACTAGGCACTAGGAAGCAGGCACTAGGCACTAGGCACTAGGCACTAGGCACTAGGCACTAGGCACTAGGCAGCAGGCAGCAGGCACTAGGCACTAGGCTGTAGGCACTAGGCACTATGCACTAGGCTTTAGGCACTAGGCTGTAGGCACTAGGCACTAGGCACTAGGCACTAGGCATTAGGCACTAGGCACTAGGCACTAGGCACTAGGCTGTAGGCACTAGGCTGTAGGTACTAGGCACTAGGCAGCAGGCACTAGGCACTAGGCTGTAGGCACTAGGCACTAGGCAGCAGGCACTAGGCACTAGGCACTAGGCTGTAGGCACTAGGCACAGGGCACTAGGCAGCAGGCACTAGGCACTAGGCAGCAGGCACTAGGCACTAGGCACTAGGCACTAGGCACTAGGCACTAGGCAGCAGGCACTAGGCACTAGGCTGTAGGCACTAGGCAGCAAGCACTAGGCACTAGGCAGCAGGCACTAGGCACTAGGCACTAGGCACTAGGCACTAGGCATTAGGCACTAGGCACTAGGCTGTAGGCACTAGGCTGTAGACACTAGGCACTAGGCACTAGGCACTAGGCACTAGGCAGCAGGCACTAGGCACTAGGCTGTAGGCACTAGGCAGCAAGCACTGAGCACTAGGCACTAGGCACTAGGCACTATGCTGTAGGCACTAGGCACTAGGCACTAGGCTTTAGGCACTAGGCACTAGGCTGTAGGCACTAGGCACTAGGCACTAGGCACTAGGCACTAGGCACTAGGCTGTAGGCACTAGGCACTAGGCACTAGGCAGCAGGCACTAGGCACTAGGCACTAGGCTGTAGGCACTAGGCACTAGGCACTAGGCACTAGGCACTAGGCACTAGGCACTAGGCTTTAGGCTTTAGGCACTAGGCTGTAGGCACTATGCACTATGCACTAGGCACTAGGCACTAGGCACTAGGCACTAGGCACTAGGCTGTAGGCACTAGGCACTAGGCACTAGGCAGCAGGCACTAGGCACTAGGCAGCAGGCACTAGGCACTAGGCACTAGGCACTAGGCTGTAGGCACTAGGCACTAGGAAGCAGGCACTAGGCACTAGGCACTAGGCTGTAGGCACAAGGCACTAGGAAGCAGGCACTAGGCACTAGGCACTAGGCACTAGGCACTAGGCACTAGGCACTAGGCACTAGGCACTAGGCACTAGGCAGCAGGCAGCAGGCACTAGGCACTAGGCTGTAGGCACTAGGCACTATGCACTATGCACTATGCACTAGGCACTAGGCTGTAGGCACTAGGCACTAGGCACTAGGCACTAGGCACTAGGCTGTAGGCACTAGGCTGTAGGCACTAGGCACTAGGCAGCAGGCAGCAGGCACTAGGCACTAGGCTGTAGGCACTAGGCACTAGGCACTAGGCACTAGGCACTAGGCACTAGGCAGCAGGCAGCAGGCACTAGGCTGTAGGCTGTAGGCACTAGGCACTAGGCACTAGGTATTAGGCACTAGGCACTAGGCACTAGGCACTAGGCACTAGGCAGCAGGCACTAGGCACTAGGCACTAGGCAGCAAGCACTAGGCACTAGGCACTAGGCTGTAGGCACTAGGCACTAGGCACTAGGCACTAGGCACTAGGCACTAGGCACTAGGCACTGGGCGCTGGGCGCTGGGCGCTGGGCAGCAGGCAGTAGGCAGTTTCTCTTTGATCATGGATGTAGTGTAGCCTACAGAATAAGTGGGGTTGAGTATCAGAGATTGTGTGTTTGCTGAACTGGGTGTGATGGGATTTATGATAGAAGAATGATGCGAGTCTAATATTAAAGCTGCAAATTCTATACTTCCCGTTCTTATGTTTCATTTTTGCGTATTTTACTTTTGGTTGAAACAGTTGAAAATACTATATTTTCGGTTATTGAACATATATTTCACAGCACTTTAGATGGTACAATGATTCTCTACACTATACATTGCTTGTTTTGTCACATAAACTGAAATTAGGAAAACTATTATAATTTTTGCAACCTGGAAATGGCGGAGCGATCTCTGCATATTGCACCTTTAGCTTATATTATTTATAGTGTCACTGAGAGCTGGCGATTGTGAATTTCAGTTATATCAATGTCAGTTTGTAAGTAGTGATGAGTGGCATCCTGAAAACACTTTATAGAAAGCTGTTGCTCCTATTTTAACAGAAGAGGATTTCTCAGCTGGGAACTGAAGCTCTTTGCTGCCTACTGAAGACGCTTTGCTCAGATTCCACCACTAGGAAAGGACCTTTTTTAAAAAACAATTTATACAACTTCTAAACATGTGTGTCTAGTAACCAAGGGCTCTGAGGCATGGTAGATTGCGACCATGTTGAATGAAATAGGAAATATTCAACCTGTACTACCTGTAAGTCGCTCTGGATAAGAGCGTCTGCTAAATGACTAAAATGTAATGTAATGTAAAATGATGTGTCAGTTGGTGTTGGCTGTGTGTCTGTGAGGTAAGATCAGAGAGGAAGGCCTCGTAGCCTCAGGCTGTTTGTGTTCTGTATCTTCCCACATAAAAAAACACTACAGTTCACTACAGAATACTACAGACTACAGTACTTACTGTAGAATTCTGTAGTAAACTGTAGTATACTATATAATACTATACTACACACTGTAGTATCCCTCGATCATGTGTAGTACTTAGTATAGAATTTTGTAGAATACTTTAATAAATACTACAGTATATCTACACAAAAAACAATGTAGTAAATATTACAGAAATGTCTGCGAAAACACTACAGTCTGCAAAAACACTAAAAAAAATTTACTATAGTAAATAATAGAGTATTTAATTTGCATATACCCTACCCAGTCCCCTCCCCCATATCCCAATTTGTGTCACCTGTAAGTGAGAAACCTACATGCCAAGTATAGACCATATATTGTGTTCCCTACAGGTTACATGGCCCCCCGTGTAGCTCAGTTGGTAGAGCATGGCGTTTGTAACGCCAGGGTTGTGGTTTCAATTCCCACGGGTGGCCAGTATGAAAATGTATGCACTCACTAACTGTAAGTCGCTCTGGATAAGAGCGTCTGCTAAATGACTAAAATGTATAGAAAAGAGCAGAAGCTCTGAACTGTCCGTTCAGAACCCAGTCCTACCTACAGTTTATGGAACATCTGTTATTTTAGTATTTCTCCAGTTGGTTTCCTTTAGAAAGCCCCCGACTTCTATATCAAATATAATAAAACAACTGTAATGTCCCCAAAAACACTACAGTAAATACTACAGTATACCGTACTACAGTCTGCAAAAACACTACAGTAAATACTACAGTAAAGTCTGCAAAAACACTACAGTGAACACTATAGTATTTTTTCATGTGGGTTACTGAGTATAGGTGCCATGGAGGAGGGGAACAGGGGGTATTGAGCTGACGGGTCTGTGATACCCCGTAGGTGGGTCTGTCTGATGGTTCTCTCTGTGTGTTGGGCAGATGGTGTTGATTGAGCAGCAAGGGATCTCAGCTGGATGTGGTTGGCCCTCAGGCTTTAAAGCACAGAGTCGACTGGTCAGTGTGAAATGTTTACCTAGCTCCCCCTTGCTTGCTCTGCTCGGCTCTGCTTGCCTAGTGGGTGGACACTGGATAGACTCTCTGTTTGAACAGGTGTCATAATCATGTTAGAGTTCTCACTCTAAGTGGATGAGATAGTGGGCTGCTATCTGATGGCCACAACAGTACACTATAGGACTGGGAGAGTGGTTGGGTTCAGAGCGTGATTCCCTGGCCTCTCTCCCTCCCTCCCTCATCTTCAGTCATGCAGTGTTAACAGGGAACCTCAATTTCACATGCCGCTGCATCAGGGCAGTGATGTCATGCTTCCTGTTCCCAAACCAGCCGGTCGGCAGGGCAGCCAGTCAGGTGACCAGAGTTATGTGAGGCTGTTTAGTCAAAACCCAAACAGAGACACACATACAGGTAACTGCCAAAATAAAGGAAACACTGGAGTAAATGAGGGATACAAAAGTCTATTGAAAGCAGGTGCTTCCACACAGGTTCCTGAGTTAATTAATCAATGAACATCCCATCATGCTTAAGGTCATGTATTAAATTCCCAGTTGCCCATTATTTTGGCTACCATGGCTAGAAGAAGAGACCTCAGTGACTTTGAAAGAGGGGTCTCAAAAGAGCATAGGGGGTTTAAAAAGTGTGTGTGTGTGTGTGTGTGTGTGTGCGTGCGCGTGCATGCGTGTTTGTGTGTCAGTCACCAGGTCTCAACTCAATTGAACACTTATGGGAGATTCTGGAGTGGTGCCTGAGACAGCGTTTTCCACCACCATCAACAAAATATCAAATGATGGAATTTCTCGTGGAAGAATGGTGTCACATCCCTCGAATAGAGTTCCAGACACTTACTTGTAGAATTTATGCCAAGGTGCATTGAAGCTGTTCTGGCGGCTCATGGTGGCCCAACGCCAGACACTTTATGTTGGTGTTTCCTATATTTTGGCAGTTATCTGTAACTCTCCCCCCACTGCATGCTAGGAAGGGAACTCAGTCACATAATCTCGCCCTGGAAAGAGAGGGGCCCACAGAGCTGACCACTTATACTGTCTTTGTTTAAGGACATCTTACAAGATTAGGTTTAAGATTGTTCATGTGTAAGACTTAGATTTCTCTGATTTCTCCTTTTAGTCAGAGGAGTTATCTGATAAATCAGCTTCAGCACTCAGTGGATTAAGAGATGAAGTCTTCTTGAAGTGTGTTTCCTTCTCTATGTCAGGGTGTTTGTAAGACCTGCCCTGAGCCAGATCAAGGCTAGCAAACAGACAAGACTTGTTAGTATGCACAGGCTGACTCCTGTAAATATATTCTACTGTGCAGAAATGCCAGAGATTTTTTACTGTGCTTCACCTCTGTGGGACCTCAATAACATCACTGACAGATGTCCAATAAGGTTATAAAACTATAGCTCAATCTGGTCCCTTGCCCTCGGAATCTGCCCTTCTAAAACAAACCACTGGCTGGCAGTGACACAAGATTAAATCACCACTCACCATCCATGATGGCCTAAAACTCTCCCTAACTATGTACCTCCTCAGAAATAGCATCAATGAAAGTGGCAGCAAAGCCAGTGTGTGTGTGTGTGTACTGAATGGTAGTGAATTGGCATGCATGAATCAGCCTGTTTTGTGCTTCTGTTGACTGTATTTCCACCCCTGGTTCTAATCTACAGTACATGTCTACAGTAGAAGGCTGGGTCCACTGTGCTGCTGAATGTAACAAACTACCTGCCTCCACTTATTCCAAACGCTGACATTAAAGTATTCATGATGGGGGTGATGACACCTCGGCATTATTGGATACTATACTTAATCCATCACTTGGATGTCTGCAATCTGTTTAGCATTTATAAAAGATGCTGATGTTCCAGCGCCAATCAACTACATTACTGTCACTCCTAATACGTGTCTGACTGGGGGGAAAAGATTGTGTGAAATATCCGCCTCACACCCAATACGTCTGAGCCACTGGAGCAGCACCAGAATGGACCAAAATCAATACACTGTAAGCCTGTTCCATTATTTATAGTTGGGGCTGATCAGTAACTTGTAGACACCGGGTGAGCGTGCACTCATCACAGACTCATGGGAATCTGCCAATACAGTACTACTCCATAAAGCTCCTAAGACACCGCCGTAAAGAAGGCAACCTTCAGTTAATCATACATAAGAGAGACAAATCTGGTCCAACAGGAGGAGAATACATCTCACTTACAACAGGCTGGATTGTGCTGAATACAAGGGGAAATAGCTGTAATATGAGCAGTATGTTTACTGGATGGTGTTGCACCTCTCACAGGTGGCCAGTGTCAGTCAGGGTCAAGGTTTGAGGTGAGGGATCTGAGAGAGTTGTTGGTGGGCCTGAGAAATGGTCAGAGTTTTAGTGTTAGGGTTAAATTGTAGGTTTAGTGATGTGGTTGGAATGAAGGACAAGTTATACTCTCTTCACCCTACTGAAGCATGGTAAGGATAGGTTAAAGAGGATTGTGGACTTGCAGCAGCTGAAATACCTTTTTGAAAGTGCACATACTGTAGTCAGTTGGAAAGGGAATAAACTCCAACAATTCTTAGTACAAAATAATGGATACTCAACTTCTTTCTCAGATGAGGGAAGTCAAACTGTTTAGGGGCCATGTTGGTTTCTAGTTTCTGCAGAGCCCTGTGAGGAAGACTAGTTCTCCCCATCTGGCCTGAGTTTGGTAGAGGCCTCAGCTCTCTCATTACCTCATGGTGCTCTGGAGCAATTCTGGGATGGAGTAAGAGGAATACATGTACACACTTGGAAACAGGGCATTTTATGCCTCACCCCTCCTCACCCCCTCTCTCCTGGGACCACCCACCTTCCTGTTCACTCTCCACATGCAGAGAAAGTACGCCCTGTGCTGAGCCAGAACCTCCCCCTCCACCCTCTCCTCCCCTTCTCCCAGCCCTGCCCCAGCTACGCCCTGTCCATGGTCAATGCAGCGGGAGACGAACTGTGTCCAAATAATAGCCAGAGGCAGGTCCCCCCCCCCCCCCCCCCCCCCCCCCCCCCCACACGCTCGCTCGCTCGCTCGCTCAATTCAATTTCAATTTCAATTGTATTGTATTTACAATGGTGTTTGTTCTACACTGGTTGCCCTTTTCTTGTGGCAACAGGTCACAAATCTTGCTGCTGTGATGGCACACCATGGTATTTCACCCAATAGATATGGGAGTTTATCAAAATTGGGTTTGTTTTCTAGTTCTTTGTGGGTCTGTGTAATCTGAGGGAAATATGTGTCTCTAATATGGCCATACATCTAGAGGAAAGGCTAATCATTCCTTCAGCAGAGAGCTCCAGGGGCTCCAGCTCCACTACTAGCTGAGCCCCGAGGCAGTGAGGCAGTGAGGCAGTGAGGCTGTGAGGCAGTGAGGCAGTGAGGCAGTGAGGCAGTGAGGCAGTGAAGCAGTGAGGCAGTGAAGCAGTGAGGCAGTGAGGCAGTGAGGCAGTGAGGCAGTGAGGCACCACTCCATTAGGGAGGAATAGGAGCTGGACTCCTATGATGTTGGCCATGGCCTTGTACAAAGAGAGAAAGAGAGACGAAGATCGAAGAGCTAGAGTCTCAGTGCACTTTCTTTTTGAGAAATACAGGAAAACCTTCCTCAGAGTTTAATGAATTGGAAATAGAAGAAATTGGATTTTGCTGCAATACTTTAATTGAACTTCAGATTTCATGTATAGAATATAGGTCTGACAAAATCAATTGCACAGATGCAGTTTAGTGTGTCCCTTGACAAACTAGTATGATTTGTGTTTACATTGTTAGCCATTGTTCTACAGTGCCTGGTAGTGGCTTGTAATGCATAATGACTTTATTGTTGTCTGTCTGTTTCCTCTGTGCTCTGTTAATAAGGCTAGGCCTGGTAATGAGTCCATTGAGACAGAGCCAGGCACGTTGCAGACAGACAGGCCTGTATCAGTGTGAACAGTAGTACCATGCAGACTGATGGAGTGATGATGAACAGAGACGTTCCATCCCCGACTACAATATGTTTTAGTGTTTTTTAGGAGGAAGCCAGCTGGGTGCAGGTTTCTGTTTAAGTTCATGTAGGGAAAGTCAAGAAATGAGACATGGCGATTATGTTTACATTTTGGGGTTCATATTGTTTTACTCTCCATCATTCAGTTGAAGGTCGGGGTTGACAAGGTATAGGGTTTAGTGAAGGGGTTAGTGAAGGGGTTAGTGAAGGGGTTAGTGAAGGGGTTAGTGAAGCGGTGTAATGTTTGGGAGTAAGTTGTGGATTTCATTGGGGTCTAAAGTTCCTGATGAAAAGTGACCTCAGCTTGTTTTGGGATTGATGGAGTTGGAAAACTAGGACGGTCAGAAAGGTGCCCCTCTTTCTACCTGTTGAGAGGCCACACCTCTCCCTCTGGGGCCCTGCCTGGTGAGGGGCCACACCTCTCCCTCTGGGGCCCTACCTGGTGAGGGGCCACATCTCTCCCTCTGGGGCCCTGCCTGGTGAGGGGCCACACCTCTCCCTCTGGGGCCCTACCTGGTAAGGGGCCACACCTCTCCCTCTGGGGCCCTGCCTGGTGAGGGGCCACACCTCTCCCTCTGGGGCCCTGCCTGGTGAGGGGCCACACCTCTCCCTCTGGGGCCCTACCTGCCCTGCCTGGTGGTGGAGCTGGTGACGGTGGCTCTTCTCTGCAGCTGGGCAGCAGATGGCCTCGGCGACGGTAGGCAGCAAATGACATCAACAGCTACTTATTGGAACCGGCTGAGGCTGAGGCAGGCAGTGGAGCAGAACCAGGAAGGGAGAGAGAGAGGCGCAGGCAGGGAGAGAGATGCCAGCTTTATGACAGGGTACAACTGAGGAGACACTGAGCCCAGCTGATACTTTCACATATTGGACTTGAAAGTAAATTCAAGGAGAAACCAAGAGTGTTTTTTAACAATAAAATTAACTATTTAATGGATTCCTTCCCATTGTGATGCTATTGTTGCTATGGTTGAAGCAGTGCTGATATTGTTGCTATGGTTGAAGCAGTGCTGATATTGTTGCTATGGTTGAAGCAGTGCTGATATTGTTGCTATGGTTGAAGCAGTGCTGATATTGTTGTTATGGTTGAAGCAGTGCTGCTATTGTTAATATTGTTGAAGCAGTGCTGATATTGTTGCTATGGTTGAAGCAGTGCTGATATTGTTAATATGGTTGAAGCAGTGATGATATTGTTAATATGGTTGAAGCAGTGATGATATTGTTAATATGGTTGAAGCAGTGCTTTACATAGATGGCTAGATTCCTCTATCTCTAGCAAGTTAATAAAATGTATGAAATACAAAGTTGTAATGATTTTCTTCCCCTCTCTGATTCTATTCTGTTAGATGAATAGTTAAGACATGGTTTACTTGGGACTTTCTGGGTCTGTTGTGGTCATAGCTGGGTAACGACTCTCTGTCTGAGGATGCTCTTTATTAGCTGGGACTGGGACTGAGCTGGGACAGCTGCTGCTGATGCTGCATGGGAAGATTCCTTCATTCTCCCTCTCTCTTCAGCTCCTGTCACGGTTTCGGCCGAGGCTGCTCCTCCTCCTTGCTCGGGCAGGCTTCGGCGGTCGTCGTCCCCGGAGTACTAGCTACCACCGTTGTATGTTATCGATGTTTGTTTGGTTTTGTCTTTATTGTACACCTGTTTCCGTTTGGGTTAATGATGTCCCCTATAAGTTTCTCGTATTGTTAGTCGTGTGTTGTGTGTTATTGTTCGCCTGTCATTTGGTGCTGCTCGTATTTTTGTATGTTGTTTATTCTGGTCCGTCGCACTGTTTGTTTCGTGCGCCTAGGATTAGTGTTTTACGCACTGCTGCGTATCGTTCGCCTCCTGTTTTGTTGAGGCCCAGTGTCTTGTTTGATTTTTGTGCAGTAAAGTCGGTTGACTTAGCTTCTGTGTCCTGCGTGTGACTCCTCCACCACATCCACATCAGCCGGTTCTGACAGAATAACACACCTTTATGGAGTCAGCAGGAGCAGCAGCAGCGCACGAGTCGATGGAGGAGCGCGTCCGCGGGCAGGACGAGAGGATACAACAACTCGGGGTCGCCCTGCAGGACGTGATCAACACTCTACACCGATGGGATACCAGAGGGGTACCCACACCTCCACCTACCGTACCTCCACCATCGGCCAGTCCGACCATCCAAGCTCCGGAATCCAGGGGAATTCAGCTCTCGCTCCCGAGGGCGTATGATGGCACCGCAGCCGGGTGTCAGGGGTTCCTTCTGCAGGTGGAGCTCTACCTGGCCACCGTACACCCGGCGCCCTCGGGACACGAGAGCGTTTCCGCCCTCATCTCCTGTCTCACCGGCAAGGCGTTGGAGTGGGCCAACGCTGAATGGAGGGGGATAGACGCCGCCACCATCACCTACGCGGAATTCTCCCGCCGCTTCAGGGCCGTGTTCGACCATCCACCTGAGGGGAAAGCGGCGGGGGAGCGTCTATTCTACCTCCGACAGGGGAAGAGGAGCGCACAGGAGTTCACCCTGGAATTCTGGACCCTAGCGGCGGATGCAGGATGGAATGAGCGGGCCCTCATCGACCACTACCGTTGTAGTCTACGGGAGGACGTCCGTCGAGAGCTGGCCTGCAGGGATACCAACCTCACGTTCGACCAGCTGGTGGACATGTCCATCCGGCTGGACACCCTGCTGGCCACCCGCGGACGTTCCGAGTGGGGTTCGTCCATTCCACCCTCCAGCACCTCCGAGCCGAGCCCAATGGAGCTTGGGGGTGCTGGCGCTAGAGAGAGGAGGAGCAGGAGCCCGAGGGGGGCCGTCCCCTGCACCAACTGTGGCCGTGGGGGGCACACCGCGGCTAGGTGCTGGGGAGGGTCTCCTAGGGGAGAAGACAACAGGCCACGCACTGGGGAGCCCTTCCAGGTGAGTAGGCGTCCCACTTACCCAGAGCTCTCTGTTGTGCACTTCTGTATACCTGTAAGATTTCCACAGGTTGCACCTCATTCCCAGCATAAGGCGCTAGTAGATTCAGGCGCAGCTGGGAATTTTGTTGATCGGAAATTTTGTTTAGAGTTAGGGATTCCCCTCCTTCCTGTTGACGCCCCATTTCCCGTTCATGCACTAGATAGCCGTCCGTTGGGATCGGGATTGATTAGGGAGGTCACAGCGCCACTTAGGATGTGTACGCAGGGGGGTCATGAGGAAACTATTCAGCTATATCTGATCGACTCTCCTGCGTATCCGGTGGTGCTGGGAATTCCCTGGTTGAGTACCCATAATCCTTCCATTTCGTGGCAACAGAGGGCTCTTAAGGAGTGGTCTGCCCAGTGTGAGGGGCAGTGTCTAGGTGTTTCCGTGGGGGCGACCTCGGTGGAGAGTCCAAACCAGGGGCCCGCAATGCACATTCCCCCTGAGTATGAGGATTTGGCACTTGTGTTCAGTAAATCGAGGGCGGCGCAGTTGCCTCCTCATAGACAGGGGGATTGTGCGATAGACCTCCAGGCAGGAGCAGCGCTTCCGCGGAGCCACGTGTATCCTCTGTCTCAAGAGGAGAAGAGGGCTATGGAGACTTACATAGCCGAATCTCTGAGACAAGGATACATACGGCCCTCCACTTCCCCTGCGTCCTCGAGCTTCTTTTTTGTGAAGAAAAAGGATGGAGGGTTGTGCCCGTGCATTGATTACCGTAGTCTCAATCAGATCACTGTGAAATACAGTTATCCACTCCCTCTGATTGCGACTATGACGGAGTCATTGCACGGAGCGCGTTTCTTCACAAAACTGGATCTCAGGAGCGCGTATAACTTGGTGCGCATTAGGGGGGGCGATGAATGGAAGACAGCATTTAGCACCACCTCGGGTCATTACGAGTATCTCGTCATGCCATACGGGTTGATGAATGCTCCTTCAGTCTTCCAATCCTTCGTGGATGAGATCTTCCGGGACATGCAGGGGCAGGGTGTGGTCGTGTACATAGATGACATTCTGGTGTACTCTTCTACCCGAGCCGAGCATGTAGCCCTGGTGCGCCGAGTGTTGAGGAGGCTGTTGGAGCACGACCTGTATGTCAAGGCAGAGAAATGTCTGTTTTTCCAGGTGTCGGTCTCCTTTCTGGGTTATCAGTTGTCCGCGTCAGGGGTAAAGATGGAGGTGGACCGTGTGTCAGCCGTGCGTAATTGGCAAACCCCAACCACGGTTAAAGAGGTGCAGCAGTTTTTGGGGTTTGCAAATTACTACCGGAGGTTTATCCGGGGTTTTGGACAGGTGGCAGCTCCCATAACGTCCCTTTTGAAGGGGGGTCCAGTGCGTTTGCAGTGGTCAGCCGAGGCGGACAGGGCTTTTGGGAGACTGAAGGACCTGTTTACTTCGGCTCCAGTGCTGGCGCATCCGGATCCCGCTTTACCATTTCAGGTGGAGGTGGACGCGTCAGAGGCCGGTATTGGGGCCGTACTATCGCAACGGTCCGGCACGCCACCTAAACTCCGCCCCTGTGCTTTTTACTCTAAGAAGCTCAGCCCGGCGGAGCGAAATTATGACGTAGGGGACAGGGAGCTGTTAGCCGTGGTACAGGCCCTAAAGGTGTGGAGGCATTGGCTTGAGGGGGCTCAACACCCTTTTCTCATTTTGACTGACCACCGTAACCTGGAGTACATCCGGGCAGCTAGGAGATTGAACCCTCGTCAGGCGCGGTGGAACATGTTTCTGGCCCGGTTCGTATTTAAAATCACATACATCCCTGGGTCCCAGAACGGTAAGGCAGACGCCCTGTCCCGGCGGTATGACACAGAGGAGAGGTCCGTTGAGCCTACTCCCATACTGCCGGAGTCGTGTCTGGTGGCACCGGTAGTGTGGGAGATCGATGCGGAAATCGAGCGGGAGTTGCGTACCGACCCTAGCCCTCCACAGTGTCCTGTGGGTCGGACGTACATTCCGCTCGAGGTTCGGGATTGACTGATTTACTGGGCTCACACGTCACCCTCCTCTGGACATCCAGGTATTGGCCGGACAGTGCACTGCCTTAGCGCTAAGTACTGGTGGCCAACGTTAGCCAGGGATGTGAGGGTTTATGTCTCCTCCTGCTCGGTGTGCGCCCAGTGTAAGGCGCCCAGACACCTGCCCAGGGGTAAGTTACAACCCCTGCCCGTTCCACAATGACCCTGGTCTCACCTCTCGGTGGATTTCGTCACAGACCTTCCCCCCTCGCAGGGGAGTACCACTATACTGGTCGTTGTGGATCGGTTCTCTAAGGCCTGTCGTCTCCTCCCAATGCCGGGTCTCCCTACTGCCCTACAGACCGCTGAGGCACTATTCACCCACGTCTTTCGGCACTACGGGGTACCCGAGGATATAGTGTCTGATCGAGGCCCCCAGTTCACCTCCAGAGTCTGGAGGGCGTTCATGGAACACTTGGGGGTCTCGGTAAGCCTTACCTCGGGTTACCACCCGGAGAGCAATGGGCAGGTAGAACGTGTGAACCAGGATGTGGGTAGGTTTCTGAGATCGTATTGCCAGGGCCGGCCGGAGGAGTGGGCGAGGTATGTTCCCTGGGCAGAGATGGCCCAGAACTCTCTCCGCCACTCCTCCACCAACCTAACCCCTTTCCAATGTGTGTTAGGGTACCAGCCGGTTCTGGCACCGTGGCATCAGAGCCAGATCGAGGCCCCTGCGGTGGATGAGTGGGTACGGCGCTCGGAGGAGACGTGGAACGCTGCACACGTCCATCTGCAGCGGGCCATCCGTCGACAAAAGGCGAGCACCGATCTCCACCGCAGCGAGGGGCCGGTGTACGCACCTGGAGATCGAGTCTGGCTCTCGACCAGAAACCTACCCCTCCGCCTGCCCTGCCGGAAGCTGGGTCGGCGGTTTGTGGGGCCTTTTAAAGTCCTGAGGAGATTGAACGAGGTGTGTTACAGGTTACAACTGCCTAATGATTATCGCATTAACCCCTCGTTCCATGTGTCTCTTCTCAGGCCGGTGGTAGCTGGTCCACTCCAGGAAGGTGAGATGGGAGAGACTCCTCCGCCCCCACTGGACATCGAGGGGGCTCCGGCGTACACAGTTCGGTCCATCTTGGACTCGAGACGTCGGATGGGGGGTCTCCAATATCTCGTGGAGTGGGAGGGGTACGGCCCGGAGGAACGGTGCTGGGTGCCGAGGAGGGACATCCTAGACCCGTCTCTCCTTACAGAGTTCCACCGTGGTCACCCCACGCTCCCTGCTCCGCGTCCTCCTGGTCGTCCCCGAGGCCGGGGTCGGCGCACGGCTGGAGCCGCGCGTCAAGGGGGGGGTACTGTCACGGTTTCAGCCGAGGCTGCTCCTCCTCCTTGCTCGGGCAAGCTTCGGCGGTCGTCGTCCCCGGAGTACTAGCTACCACCGTTGTATGTTATCGATGTTTGTTTGGTTTTGTCTTTATTGTACACCTGTTTTCGTTTGGGTTAATGATGTCCCCTATAAGTTTCTCGTATTGTTAGTCGTGTGTTGTGTGTTATTGTTCGCCTGTCATTTGGTGCTGCTCGTATTTTTGTATGTTGTTTATTCTGGTCCGTCGCACTGTTTGTTTCGTGCGCCTAGGATTAGTGTTTTACGCACTGCTGCGTATCGTTCGCCTCCTGTTTTGTTGAGGCCCAGTGTCTTGTTTGATTTTTGTGCAGTAAAGTCGGTTGACTTAGCTTCTGTGTCCTGCGTGTGACTCCTCCACCACATCCACATCAGCCGGTTCTGACAGTTCCCTTCTCTTCAGCCCCCTACAAAAAAACATTGCAGTCAGAGTGCAGTATAACTGCAGTACACTGTAGTATAACTGTAGTTATAAACTGGGTGGTTCGAGCCCTGAACGCTGATTGGCTGACATCCATGGCATATCAGACCGTATACCACGGGTATGACAAAACATGTATTTTTACTGCTCTAATTACGTTGGT